>NC_051064.1:39757394-40057394 GCF_004664715.2 Peromyscus leucopus
TTTGAGTCCAGCCTGATCTACCTCTTCCCTTTGTCATCTGTAGAGCCTGGATTCAAGGGTCCCATAAAAACAAAAACAAAAACAAACAAAAAAAAAAAAAAAAAACAAAACAAACAAACAAAAAAAAAAAACTAAAAGAAACTGAAACACCTAAAAAAAAAAAAAACTCCTAAAAACATAAAAAGTAGAATCTCTTTAGATGCATAGAGCTTTACACAAGATATAGGCTTTGAATATGATTTTTACCCCAAAGGCTTAAGTATTTGAATTCTTGTTCCTCACCTAATAGAGCTATTCAAGATTAATTTTGGAAATTTTAGGTGTGGGACCTGGATGGAGGGAGTGGGTCACCAGAAAACGGCTCCAAATAGGTTCACTTCCAGCTTGAGCTCTCTCTGCTTCTTCATTTCATGGATGTAACAATTTGCATCTCAAGTAGCCACACCTTCTTCAAAAGGAAGACCTATATATCCTAAATCATGAGCCCAAATGAGTTGTTCCCACCTTAAAGTGTTTCTGTCAGGTAGATGAGTTGATAATATCCAGATCAAAACATGAAGACAGAAACTGATAAAACATCATGAAAAGGACATGGGAAACAGACAGTACCCAGTGAAAATATATCATGTGTATTCAATTGAGGTTCCAGAAGATGCATGAGGGAGAATGAATAAGCAACGTTGAAGTAATACTGGCCAATGATTTCTGGTAGTAATAAGTTATGTAAGAATGCTAAAGCAAATATTCCTATTAACCATGTAAAATAAATAAAACCTCGAAATATCATTACAAAGCTATCAGACAAGCTGGTTACCTCTGCACGCCTCTGGTCCCAGAAGCTTTTCAGGAAACAGGAAAGACAATGGCCTGAGCTCAGCACAGAGACCAGATTGGGAAGTTCAGTGATGTCTGTCCCAGATTCCTGGAAACCTTCAATCATATTTAAATAAGTTAACCTTCATTTCACCTATTTCCATATGGTAATAAATTAGTTGAGTCAATGTCTTAATACTTACTATATAGCCTAGAATGATAAAGAATTCACTATGTAGCCTAGGATGGCTTTGAATTTATGGTTGTCCTTCCTAGCGTCAGGGTTATAGGAATGTGCCACAATAATGGGTTAAATCATTAATTATCCATCTTAGCTATTTCTTCATAGATCAACTTTTGAAATAATTCAACATTCTTAAGTATGGGTGGATACTTATTTGAGGGAGATGTTGTTCAATCTGCTATAGAAGATAATCAAACAAATAATTTTAATTGAATGTAAATATTTTAGCTATGTCTTTAAAGACCATAAACACATGGTGCTCATTTGGTTGATAATCAGAGCCAAACTGAGGAATATCACAAACTTTAACCTGACACATTCTTTAATAAATTAGTTTCATACTCATATTATTTGAAGTGATGAATTTGAACAAGTATCTGGCATGCCAGACATTTTGTTCTTACTTAGAGTGACTGGTGCAGTGTGTGCAGGTGCATTTCAGGGCTGGTAAAGGTAGTTTCCTAGTAGCATAGCACATACTCTGACAATATTCCTACCTCCCACCAAGTGAAAGTTGAAAAAACTCCCAAGCGAACTGAAGTAAAGTCATATTATTAACATATACTGACATAGCACATATCTCAAGACTACAGGTTTGTTAAAGAATTTGTGTTTTTTTATGAGGAATAGAAAATAACATCCCATTTAAAAATAAAAAAAGGTTATTCATCAGGAAGAAGGCAGAGGTCTTTTTAAAAGTTGGTTATGCACAACAAAGTACCCAATACAGAAAATAGCATACACTTTCATATTGGATATGACTTTAAAAACACATCCTTCTTAATCCTTTAGAAAGCTGACGACCACTTACTTATTCTCAATCTAGGGGTCCGCAGTAGACTAGAGTGGCTGAATATTTCTTTCCTGTTATGAACTTATGTAAATGAGCTAGTACATACAGATTAAGCTACTTTTAAGAGTGTTAGAAATGTAGTTCTTACACCATATGCTTTGTATAAATCCTGCTCATTATGGGAGCAATAAAACATGAGGCTGAGATACTTCTTTATTGAATAGTTCATTAAATCTCTGTATGTCAGAGCAGAAAATCAGTAAGCATTCAAAGTAATTTGTGCCTAATTTACTTAAAGTATTTCTGATTTCCATTTGTAACTAATTGATAGTGTCGCAAGTGAATGTAATGATGATGAAGCTGCCTCAGGGTGTTATGTTAATAATTTATTAGATTGCTTATATATTATAAGTTGAATAACATGCCTAAATTTATTTTAAAAGTCATGACTTACTATTAATAGCATTTTGTTTTAGAGTCAGTAGCAAACAACAAAACTAGATATAAGGTTGACGTTAATTTGCAATTTTATTTGTTGCAGCTCATCATGAGCAAAAAGTTCCTGAAACAACAGAAAATCATGCTGACAGGTGCTTATCCAATTTTCTCCCTTTCACTTCTAGATCTAAGAAAAGTATACTCTTATACTTTCAAAATTATTCTCAAAATAACAGCACCTTAGCCTTTATTTTTTAAAACTTGGTTGTTCACACCTAGCTGGATTGCTAGAGTTGTGGTTAAAGTAATTTCTGACCAAAGTCCTAATGGAATAATACCCAGATCACATTTTGACCACCAAGATATTTTACAGAAGTTTTCTAAGATTTAAATGGTGAAAAGCACTTAAGAATTTTGGCAAGAATTTTGACATTGCTACATTACTACATTACTCCTGGTTAACTTTATGGCTGAGAGTCACTTTATATAATGTGTTCCTATTTTAAATCAATGTATTAAAGTACTTGAGGTAGAAACAAGAGGATTACAATGTTCAGACATAGGACAAGTAGCAGATATTTTTCTACAAACCTTTCTTTTCAATGGATTGCATCAAAAAAAGTCACTCAAAATGGTAAAACTAGATTTAGAAAGTTCATATGCTGCTTAGATACAATTTGATGCCATGGCTACACTTAATCACTTCAACAACCAGTGGTAACTAAATTGAATTCATCACAGTTCTTGTCTACTGTGACCAAACATCTGACAGAAACAATGTAAAACCATAAATGATTAACAGTCTCTTTTTTATAGAGGATCCAGGATATCTGGAAGCAAATACGAGTGCTTGCACTATCAGAAGGTATTTGCTCACCAAAATTCTCAGACCATGGTGAAATTGTTATTTATGGTGGCAAAGAGTGTTCAAGGATAAATTAAATAAAACTTCTGCTTTTCCAGTATTATACAGAAAAAGACATCTTAATGCATGAATGCAAGATTTTATTGACTAAATGGCTTTTTAAACAATTGTGCAGTGGTCAAGTACTTATTGTGTAGCTTCAAATATATTAATTATAAGCGAGTGAGATTTTAAACAAAAACATCACAATAATGAAAAATGTGTAAAGTCATTGGGGTGGCAATTGGTTCATTCTGGGTACTGGAGAAAGGGATGGAGACTGAAGTATTAGATGCTCTCAGCACAGGCCATTCTTATTGACTATGAGGAAGATTTTTATATATGTTAAATTCTATTTGTCATAAAAATCTATCATGCTTCTTTTCCTTTTATTATTACATTTTATAGATGGTAACTTGTTGGGGTTTGAATGCAAAATTAGTTTCAATAGGTCCCATTGATTGATTGTTTGTCTCAGTGTCTGTGCTACTGGTGTTATATTTAGGAAGTGATCTCCTATGCCAATGTGTTCAAGACTACTTCCTACTTTCTCTTCTTGCAGGTTCAGAGTATCTGGATTTATGTTGAGGTCCTTGATCCACTTGGCCTTAAGTTTTGTGCACAGTGACAGATATGGATCTATTTGCAGCCTTCTATATGTTGATATCCAGTTAGGCCAGCACCATTTGTTGAAGATGCTTTCTTTTTTCCATTGTACACTTTTGGCTTCTTTGTCAAAAATTATATATTCATAGGTGTGTGGGTTAATGTCAGGGTCTTCAATTTGATTCCATTGGTCCACATGTTGGTTTTTATGCTAATACCAAGCTGTTTTTAATCACTGTAGCTCTATAGTAGAGCTTGAAGTCAGGGATTGTGATGCCTCCAGAGGTTGTTTTATTGTACAGGATTCTTTTGGCTATCCTGGGTTTTTTGTTTTTCCATATGAAGTTGAGTATTGTTCTTTCCAGGTCTGTGAAGAATTGTGTTGGTATTTTGATGGGGATTGCATTGAATCTGTAGATTGCTTTTGGTAAGATTGCCATTTTTACTGTTGACCCTGCCTATCCATGAGCATGGGAGATCTTTCCATTTTCTGACATCTTCTTCAATTTCTTTTTTCAGGGACTTAAAGTTCTTGTCATATAGGTCCTTCACTTGCTTGGTTAGTGTTACCCCAAGGTATTTTATGTCATTTGTGAATGTTGTAAAGGGTGATGTATCTCTAATTGCCTTCTCAGCTTCTTTGTCCATTATATATAGGAGGGCTACTGATTTTTTTGAGTTGATCTTGTATCCTGCTATGTTGCTGAAGGTGTTTATAAGCTTTATCAATTCCTGGGTGGAATCTTTGGGGTCACTCAAGTATACTATCATGTCATCTGCAAATAAGGAAAGCTTGACTTCTTCCTTTCCAATTTGAATCCCCTTAATCTCCTTATGTTGTCTTATTGCTCTGGCTAGAACTTCAAGTACTATATTGAATAAGTATGGGGAGAGTGGACAGCCTTGTCTCGTTCCTGATTTAGTGGAATTGCTTTGACTTTCTCTCCATTTAATTTGATGTTGGCTGTTGGCTTGCTGTAAATTGCCTTTATTATATTTAGGTATGTTCCCTGTATTCCTGATCGCTCCAAGACTTTTATCATGAAGGGGTGTTGGATTTTGTCAAATGCCTTTTCTGCATCTAGTGAGATGATCATGTGTTTTTTTTTCTTTGAGTTTGTTTATATGGTGTATTACATTAATGAACTTTCGTATGTTGAACCACCCCTGCATCCCTGGGATGAAGCCTACTTGATCATGGTGGATAATTGTTCTGATGTGTTCTTGGAATCTGTTTGCCAGTATTTTATTGAGTATTTTTGCATCAGTGTTCATGAGGGAGATCGGTCTGTAGTTCTCTTTCTTCGTTGCATCCTTGTTTGGTTTAGGAATCAGGGTAATTGTAGCCTCATAGAAGGAGTTTGGTAATGTTCCTTCTGTTTCTATTATGTGGAACAATTTAGAGAGTATTGGTATTAACTCTTCTTTGAAGATCTGGTAGAATTCTGCGCTGAAACCATCTGGTCCTGGGCTTTTTTGCAAAATTATAGCATTTTTATGAGATTCACACACAAAATCACAATTTGACAAGCCAATTTAAAAATAAATTAAGTGAGTCATTTTTTTCATTGAGTTTATAAATAGCAACATCATTTAAATTACCACTTGCCCATTTTATAAAAGTAAATTTGGCCTTGAACTGAAAGATCTGCTTGCCTCTGCCTCCCAAGTGCATGAGCCACCACCACCCAGCTAAAAAGAGTAATAATGTTATTTCATCAAGTAATTTTGTAGTTCTGTGTGTGTGTGTGTGTGTGTGTGTGTGTGTGTGTGTGTGTGTCTTGTTTGTTTGTTGTTTTTCAAGACTGGGCTTCTCTGTGCAGCCCTGACTGTCCTGGAACTCATTCTGTAGCCCAGGCTGGCCTCGAACTCACAGAGATCCACCTGCCTCTGCCTTCTGAGTGCCTGGATTAAAGGTGTGTGCCACCACTGTCTGGCTATTTTTGTAGTTCTCTTAACCAGGATTTAGTGACGAGCACTTTGACCAGAGATTATACCAATGAAATCATTCTGAAAATAAAATACAACTGCAAAGCTGAAAAAAAAGTAAATTTTACTTGTTATTGCTCAACATACCTATTTTATAATCTAATAATAAAATGTATAATGTAATACAGCAACAAATCCTTTACCTTTGAAGCTTTCTACAGCACCCTAGAAGAATGGGGTGCTGAAAGCTGTTGGTGTTTTTGTCATCAGACTTTTAAAGACCCTTTCTAGAAAAGACACTTCCTTAGAAGTTGGTTACAGACTCTCTCCACCACAAAAGAAATTCAGTCAGACATCCTTATACCTATCACTATGGACAGAAGTGTTTCCACACTATTTTTATTTATTTATTTTACTTACTCTGTTCTGTGTGTTTGTGTGTGTGTGTGTGTAGGAGGGAAGTCAACACTGCGTATCTAGCTCAGTTGCTTCCCACCTAATTTTTTTGACGGGGGTCAAACATCTCAACAAGTCACCTAGGCTGACTAGAGAGTGAGCCCATGGATCCTTTTTTCTCTGCCTTTCCAGCTGTGTAATGGTAGGTGTGCCTGTCCACATCTGGCCTTTACACAGCTTCTGGTTTGTGCAACAAGCTCTTTACCAACTAAGCAATCTCCCCAGCACATGTTTATTTTTATAATTTTAATTTAATAAAAACATAATGTCATAACATTTTATCAAAAATGAGAAAAGGCATTAGAAAAACCTGAATTTAAGGACTGTTATTTTTTGGGAAATTTTCCTTTATTAAATTGTTTGAAAGCAGGATAAAGCATTTTTGTATAGTTTTAATCTCACTGAAATCTTTCATCTATTTATACTGTGTATTGACATGTAAACCTTGTTATATCGCACACCCACTAAATTGCTTAAAAAACATGCCAGTAAGCTTTTGGTTAAGTATTACTAGAAAGGTTAGTTAAAATACATATTGAACAGCCTAGTGTCTACTAGGGAAGAAATATTTGTAACCCCAGAGCTCAGATTGTTTATATAGCTTCCATAAGAGATTTGCATGTTGGGGATTTTTGATTCACAGTAAAACATGTCTTGAGTGATTTGGATTAAGTTTTTTATCTATATTATTGCAATGAATAAGTCAAAATTGTGACATAAATTTAATTTTTGCAAATTTTAATTTGTTGAAAATGTCCTACATATTTGAACAGGAAGATACCCAAATGGACTCATAGATACAGACATAGCAGTAGAAGGGAAAAGTTTTAAGGTTGTGCTTTTGACACTTAAGAATTTTACCATAATATGAATATAAATGAAAGCCAATGCAATATTATTCTATGCATGCAGATTTCAAATATGTTTGGATAATTAACAGTGCATAAAATGTTATTATCTTGATTCACACACATTACCTTTCTATGTTTTACATATTAAAATCTGGTAGAGTTAGCAGTATTTTACTAATTCTTAAACATTGCATGCATCAACACAGGAAATTAGGGGCAATTACTATGGGAAACTTTATTTGTTATTCTATTTTGGGGCAATGGACATCATACTTGGTATTCAATAAATATTTGTAACACAAATGTAATAACTATGGAAAAGTTTAAGAAATAATACAACACAGCAGGCCTCCTTCATAAAATATTAGATATCTCAAAGGGCCCCTGCTAAATTCTTTACTGTGAATTCTTTGGGGGTGCATTAGTCAGTTTTTGTTGCTGTGATAAAATGCATGACTAATGCAGCTTATATAAAGATATATATATATACATATATATATATATATGTATATATATATATATATATATGAAGAGTTTATTTGGCTAATAGTCCCAGAAAATTAAGAGTTCATGGTGAGAAGTATCGCAGAAAGCAGCAGGCTTGCAATGAGAGAAAGGAAGATGAGATTCCTATTTTCAAATGCAAGCTGAAACAGAGAAATGAACTAGAAGTGGTATGAGACTTTTAATCTTAAAGCCCACCCCAAGTGACATTCTTCCTCCTGTAAAGCTGTACCAGGCAAACCTTGAATGAGGGATATTTCTCATTCAAACTACCAAAGATAATTCTCTCTCTGTCTCTCTGTCTCTCTGTCTCTGTCTCTCTCTGTCTCTCTCTCTCTCTCTCTCTCTCTCTCTCTCTCACACACACACACACACACACACACACACACACACACACACACACACACTTTCTCTTGCTTCTCCTGCTTTTTCCATATTTAGCATATGATGCACCCCTAGGAGCTCCTCCATGTTATCTAAACTAGAACAGATGAAAATTGTTTCCCATCTTCAATGCAAGTTTGCTAACTTTAAACCCTCCTCCTCTTTGTCAAATCATGTAAATCCAAGAGTCAATTTTCCCGGAAACAATTCATAATTTTCTTAATGACACCATCCAACAATCCATCCCAAACCCACACAAGATTCTTGATGTAATGTGGACATTGCAACTTTGCCAGTATCTCAATATCAGTTATGAAAATACCCCAGAAAGGAGTTATTTTCATAGAGCAGATTGATACCTTGGGTGTTTGTAAAGGTGTTAGGAAAAACTGTGACTTTGGTACTTGGATGATGATGGAACAGTCAGAATATTACAGAAATTATACTAAACCTATATAAAAAGCATGCTTTCCTGGACACTTTAGGGTTTTTACCCAACTGACTGGGTTTCCTTACTCTCTCTTTAAAGTCTCAGTCCCCACATGCAAGCTGCTTGTCAGTCATGTATCTGACATCCATGCCAGCTTAAAATGCATGGCTTCTCTCCTCCTTCTGCTCTTCCTCCCCCTCATCCTCCTCCTGTTTTTCTCCTCTGGTTAACTGTTGAGGATTACTGCTTAAATGACATTAGCTTTTTCTTTTGAACTCTAATAAAAGCGTTTTTGAAATTAAAAATAAAACACAACATAAAAAGTTGTTGAAGAGTTCAGTGATTATTACTCTTAATAATTTAATGTATTCAAAAAACTTAAGCATCATCACATTACTTACGTTTTATTTTCTTACAATAAAATTTTGTCATTTTGCTTCTCATTATTTAATTTAAATGTTTGAATTTCTTCACTTTTAGAATCAGTCATTTGATAGTCTCTGAAATTTTCGTAACTGGTACTTCTTGTTGTCATGTTGGGAAATTTTTAGCAGGTGTATTACTTGTTCCTTGCATAGTGTTCTTCTCTTCCCGGCATTCTCACTAGAAATGTGGTTCACTGATTACAGCATCCATTGTTCTTTTTTCCTCCATTCTGCTCTTTCCATTTTGTCACATTTGCTTTTCTCTTGGCATTTGAGTTTGTAAAGTCCCACTGATCTCCCATGAAGGACACGGAATCCTCCTCCTTTATTTATGTCAGTTCTAATAAAGGAGTCATCCAAAATAATATTTTATTACAATTGTTTATTAAGTGTGGGCATGTGTGTGTGTGCCTGTGTCTTTGTGTGCCAGCCATCACATGAATGTGGAAATCCCAAGGCATCTTGCAAGAGTCTCTTCCTTCCTCATTGTGGGTCTCTGGTACTGAGTTCTGGTCTTCAGTTTTGACAGTAATCATCTTTACCTACTGAGCCATCTGGCCAGTCCTCCTATCAGCTGTTCTTTAATTAAGCTTTTAATTAAAAAATTCTAGCATTTTATTCTTACTTTAGTGCTTTTTTCTCTGCTTCTATTATACTTTTGTTCATTCATATTATGTACCATTTAATTAGAGCCCTTGTTATTACTATTTTACATTTTTTCTAGTACCCCACGCATATACACACCGTATCTTTTTCATAGCTGATTCTGTATTTCAAACTGTGGACTCTCACTTTTTCCCCTTGTTTTCCTTGGCTTCCTCTCTCTACTGTTTGGCAAGACTTTTCTTAAGACTGTGTCTTATCTAGTAGTAGAACACTAACACTGCTCTCCCATGCTGCTTTCTTGGCCATGGTATTTCCAAGTGATTTTATTTAAATCCTGGGCACTGTGGATGCTTTATCTAGCCTTTTTATTCAGGCAAAAAACTACAATGAAGTAAGAGTAGGGGGGAATGCCTTTTTTTAACAAGGAAAGTTTCACAAAAGTTTAGGTTGTTTGCAAAGACAAATCTTTTTGTTGGAGACAATTTCTTGCTGTGTTTCACAATAGTTAATCTCCGCTTGCTTGATACTATATGATAATGCTCAAATCATAGTTGTGGAAATATATAAGGGATCCTGGATGCAAAATGAAGGCCCTGCTATGTCTATTATACTCTTTACACAATAGCACTGATCTGTCCGTATTTCTTCCATTGTGTTTATTACATGCAACTTTCTACTGACCTGAGGAGGCATCCATGGTTTTAGCGGACAAACCACTGGCATTTTCATATATGAGTATGTTTTCTAAGTTTTGTGCTGGAAACTGTTGGGGTTTTTGTTGTTGTTTGTTTGTTTTTGGTTTTTCAAGACAGGGTTTCTCTCTGTAGCTTTGAGCCTTTCTGGGAGTCACTCTGTAGCCCAGGCTGGCCTTGAACTCACAGAGATCCACCTGCCTCTGCCTCTTGAGTGCTGGGATTAAAAGTGTGCTCCACGACCACCCAGCTTAGAAACTGTTTTAAGACTGGTTCAGGAAATGCCAGCTGCTTATTAAACTTTGATCATTTTCCCTATTTAGCAATGGTGTGAAGACTTTAAATTCTCCATGGGCTCAACCAGACATTGCATGCCCAGCACATTGGATTTTTTCATGTTAAATCTTCCTTCTTCATTCATACATATCAATGTTTTCCTACCCTGTTAGACTTGTATCTGTTTTGTTCCTTATCCATTCTTGATGATGCTACAAAATCTTATGGTCTTGGGATGTCAATGTGGCTAAAAGGTACATAATGTGCAAACTTCTATTCTTAATCCTCAATTTTCCTTGAGTCACATGTTCATCCACTCAAGAATGCTTTATTCCTTAAAAATAATTTTGTACTTTCATAGCTGTGGGTCTGTGAAAATGGTTTATTATAAACTTTGCCAGAAGACTAATATCAAATCTATAACTTAAAAGATAAATCAATAAAATATGTGAAAAAATAAGACATGCAATGTGGCAATGTCTCTGAAGGCATTGGAGTCCACATGGTTAAACACTCATTTTCCACAAATAATTACAGGTGAAATGAGGACTCATATACAATGCATATATGCTAACTACATGTTTTTATTGTGACTATTCATTCATATTCATTTCAGAAAGTTAGTCAATTTTGAGAATATTTTGAGATCAAATATTAATTTGTAGCTGGGGGGATGGTTCAGTTAGTAAAATATTTGCTATAAAAAGTTGAGGAATAGCCCGGCAGTGGTGGTGCACACCTTTAATTTCAGCACTCAGAAGACAGAGGCAGGTAGATCTCTGTGAGTTAGACGCCACCCTGGTCTACAGAGCAAGATCCAGGACAGGCACTAAAAACACATAGAGAAACCCTGTCTCGAAAAGAAAAAAAAAAAATTGTGAGGAATAGAATTCAGATATTCAGCACACATGTAAATATGGTTTTTTTGCAGTTCTGTAGTCTCTGCCCTGGAGACAGAGGGATCCTCGGATCATAGTGGCCAGCACTTTATCAAAATCAGTGACTTCTAGGCACAATGAGAGTTCCTGTCATATACAGTAAACTGGAAAATAATGGAGGGTGTGGTGGTATTGTGTTCCCCAAGATATTGTGCAACCTAATAAACTTATTTGGGGTCAAAGAACAGAACAACCACTTGATACAGAGGCTAGAAAATGGTGGCACTCATACCTTTAACCCTAGCATTCCAGAGGCAGAAATCCCTCTGGATCTCTGTGAGTTCAAGGCCACATTGGAAACAGCCAGGCATGGTGACACACACCTTTAATCCCAAGAAGTGAGACTTTAATCCCACGAAGTGATAACAAATTGCAGAAGGGTATATAAGGCATGAAGACTAGGAACTAGAAGCATTTGGCTAGTAAAGCTTTCAGGCATTGGAGCAGCAGTTCAGCTGAGATACATTCTGGATGAGGACTCAGAGGCTTCCAGTCTGAGGAAACAGGATCAGCTGAGGAACTGGCAAGGTGAGGTAGCTGTGGCTTATTCTGCTTCTCTGATCTTTCAGCATTCACCCCAACAACTGGCCTCAGGTTTGATTTTATTAATAAGACCTTCTAAGATTCCTGCTTCAGGAGGGCGACAAGAATCCTCTCCCTCTAGGCTGCTACATATGCACCTTATTTTTACATACATGAGCAAACACACCCATCCACTCAAGACACAAACTACACAAGTACACACACATACACACACATGCACACATTCATACAAATTTAGGCACACACACACAAAAAGAAATGAAATCTTATTTTTTCTGTGAGAATTTGATTTGTTTTGTATGCTTCATATATATATTTTACTAAATAAAAATTATCTATATTTTAATGCTTATAACTACCAAGAAGAAATTTCTTTGTTAAAAATAATAATTTTTCTTTAAAAATTATTGCTGGCGATACAGGAGGATGTGTGTCAAGAATGACAGCTTATTCTTAAGGAAACTGCAAGACTTTGGTTAAAAGTAAGGAAAAATAATGATCTCTGAAAAGCGTGAATGGAAGTAGCAGGCTTATGCTATGCAGACTTTTCAAATCCTTTTTTTTCAAGTGAACCAGTATATAGTTTTTGGATACAGCATGTTACTTTCTGTTATTTTTAGCAAAATGGATTCCTTGCTGTGATAAGTAGAGCAATTGCTAATTTAACCTCAGAATGGATTCTACCAAAGCAGTAAGTCTTGTTTTCCCTTAAGCTGTTGAATATTGCTCAGTGCTATATATAGTCTAAAGTGTTATGTCCAATGCTTTATCTTCTTATATAATGGTATTAAAATAACTGAAGCAACATTATTTTATGATTGACATCTTTCTGAATTAATCCTCATAATCAAACTTTCAAGCAGAGATTGCAGGACCCATTTTATTGACAAAAAAGTTGAGTACCACAGGAAGTATTTGAGCCAATGCACTGCAGTCATGGTATGCCAAGGTAGTATTTAACCTGAGTTCTTTGAAACTAGAGTCCTTGTTTTTTCCTTAACATTAAGGCCTCTTATTTGATTTTTTGTATGTGTATGTTTGTATATTTATATTTGCTTGATCAAAAATACAATTATATATATATATATATATATATATATATATGTGTGTGTGTGTGTGTGTGTGTGTGTGTGTGTGTGTGTGTGTGTCTGTTTGGACCTTATTATATTAATTAGGGCAAAAAGAGAACACAGTTCAAAACACAGACACTTCAAATACTAACAGTATTAATATTAGCTGTGACATAATTACAGGCATAAACCAGGACTATATGATGCATGTGTTGTGCACATGTACACCACTGTATGTGCTCATTCTAATATGTGAAGGCCTCTAGCAACAAGGTATATCATGTCTTAATTGAGGGAGAATGTGATATAGTGACAGAAACCTGTACTTAGTCATCCTATTGGATAGGAGCTCAGCAATGTGCTAAGATACATTACAGCTTGGTAAGAGAGATGGTCTCTGAAACCTGGGGATCCTGATAGGATTTACTCAAAACCACAAGAATTGTGGTTCCAAATACAGAAATACTGTTTTTCTGATATTTTAATACAACAAACTTTCTTTTATTTTTAAAGGAACAATGACACAGAAACTGATTAAGTAGAGATAGTTTTACAAACGTTCTAAAAATAAGCTCACTATCAATGATTGAAATGGCACTTACTGAAGTTTTATCACAATGATGGCTTTAAGTGACTTAGATTAGTTGTTTTTGACAAAATAGAAGAGCAAAACACTATTAGATTCATTATCTATGAATTTTCCATTCATATTAAATCAAGGCAATTTTATCAAGCAAACTAGTAGAGTTTGTTTGAAACAGCCTTCATGTTTGACAAATTTTAAAGCTTCCTTGCAAATACCTCAGATTTAAGTCAATAGTTCAAGAACAAAAAAAGTCTCAAGCATTGGAAAATAGCTCTTAAAATTCATGTTTTATTAAGTAAGTTTCTACATAGAAATAAATGGGGAAATCATTTTGTTTTCGACCTCAGTAAAATGAAACTTCATTAAATGACACCAACTGTAAGATTAACTTCCCTGAGAAAAATCAAATATTCTAAGAGTGTTGAATCATCCTTCCACATACACTGACAAAGAAATAAAGGATATTGAAAACTATATAAGTATAAGCAAAAAAAAAAAAAAAGGGATTTATAGGTTCATGGAGAATTTGAGAAATTGCATTTAAATATGTTTTCCAGTGTGGTAATACATGAGCTTATATGGCAAGGGTATCTTGAATTATAAGACATTGTGTTCTACATAGATAGCTCAAAGCCTGTCTGGAAAATTCAGATAAATTTCTCTCACTTGTCGAGCATATGGGAGGCTCCAATTTCAATCCTTACCACTGTGGGGAGGAGGGAAGCAAATAATATTAATTTTTCTAATCATTCTTTTATATAGCTAATTCTGCTTTCTAAAACATGTTCAAGGGAAATCACATTTATAATCTCTATGCAGTAAATACCACACACATGACAGAAAACTACATTTTGAAGTCCTTTGAAGATTATTTCAGTACATAGTTTTCAAAATCTGGGAGATCATCTGAAAAAAATGCTGACTATTCTAACCAGAAAATAATACCTGTGCAATCTTCTCCCTTCAGAAATGTAGTGTGGGCATGTAGACCTAGCCCTTCCTCTCTGAATGGACTGTCTTTATGTAACAACTGACCCCATTTCTGATGTTGACTATAAGTTGCAAATGGACAGACTCAAACATTCTTATACTTATGAACTAGATTTCATAAGCTTAACTTTAATGTAGAGGAATTAATGTTATTTTTTTAAAAAAATTCCAAAGAGAAAATGTAGTCAGTACATAACTGATTTCCCCTCTTTAGGTAAACAAACGCATAAATCAGAATGTACATAAATGTATCAAGATTGACAGATTAATCTCATAGTTAACAGTATAATAGGAATGTGAGCCCTTTATATATCTCTTTTTTCCTGCTCATAAACTAAAAAATATATTCTTTTATTGTTTAGTGTCATTTTAACAAGAATGAGAAAAGTTTTTCTTTCCCTCAAATAATATATTCTGATTCCATTTCCACTCCTCTGCTCCTCCCAGTTTCTCCCTGTGGCCTCTCCATTCCAATCCTTCCCCCTTCTTTTTCTTATAAGAAAGCAAACAAGCTTGTATGGATAAATAAAACATAATAAGGTAAAATAAAAACAAACATGTAAGACTAGGACAAAACAAACAAACTCAAGGAAAAGAGCCCAAGAGAAGGCACAAGAAACAGATAAAGATGTAAAGACTGACTGGTTTGCACACTCAGCAACCCTGTAAAAACACAACATTGGTAGCCAAAATATATACACAAAGAATCTGTAGTGTTTAAAAAAAAGAGAGAAAAAATTAAAAATATATAAGTAAAAGAAAAATATAGTTTACACCCCCCCCCCCCCAAAAAAAAAAAAGCCCTCACATGATAGTATTAGACAAGGAACCACCAAAAGTACCACTGAAATGGTTTGCTGTTGGCTATCTACTGCTAGGCCTGTAGTCTACCTTTAAGAGTAGATTGGTGAAGCCACCCAGACCATGCCAGACCTTTCCAGGTGGGTGTGGCAGAAGCTAGAAAGCCATCTGGGCTCCACAATTAAGAACAAATTTGTGATGGAGAGGTGGGAAAGATAGACAGAGTGGTGCATGCACTGTGGAGAGAGGCAGAACTCGAGAAGTGACAGCGTGAGAGAGAGGGCTGAGGGTTGTCAGTGGAACGTGTAGTTGCCCAGTAAGGTCAGCAGGGTGGAGCTTACACAGAAGCAGACTCAGCTCCGAACACAGCTGTGGCATCACCCCAGCTTTAAGAGGCCCAAGATGAGGAATGGTTCACTCTCTGAGTTGGTCCTCCTCATGATCCTCCTGATGTCACTGGAGGCCATGTTGGCGTCTATGATTCATGCTGCTGTCCCAGGCTGCTATGAAGTCCAATATCCATGTGGATGTACACAGCTTGTCACTGACTCAATTCTTCTTGATGTCCTTGGGACTTGCTGCTTTGTGAGGCCATATTGATGTGAATGGCCTGTGTAGCTACCTGAGGGCATATTGAGGCCCGTGGTCCCTCCAGCCCGAGAGGGTCATGAGTGAGTTGGTGGTCCTGATACAGCCAGATGGCCGTGTTGACATCTGTAGCATGTGTTATCAATCAAGGCCATACAGATATCAGTGGTCAGTGCTGCCACATGAAGCAAAGTTGATACCTGAGGGCTGTACTACAGAGCAGGGCCCATGTAGCTACATGGGGTCATGATGATGTCTTTGGTCCATGATGCCACTGATGGCTATGTGTGGGTCAATAGTTCTGATTTATCTAGAGTATGGGTTGATGTCTGGGGCCATTGTTACAACCTTAGGCCATTCGGATCTTCCTAGTCTGCGCTGTGGCCTGAAGTCATTTTGATGGCTGTGAGCAGTGCTGCTGCTGAGGGGCAAGCTGATGTGAGTGGCCTGTGTAGCCACCTGGGGCCAGGATGATGTCCACAGTCTGTGCTGCCTTAACTGGATTTGTGGTCCCGAGGCAGCTAGGGACAGCGGTAGTGGTATGTGCAGTCAACAGAATCCAGATGGAAGACCATGATCCATGCTCCTGTTGACTGTAAAGAGCAAGAAAGCTAGCTCTTCTTGCAGCAATATGGATGATGACTTCAGATGCACCATGGTTAAGAGACAAACAGGAAAGACTTCTGTGACAAACCCTTCCACACTCCACACTCTATCCCTCAAAGTAGCAGCCTAAACAAAAAGACATCAAAGACAACTCTTAAAAAGTTTGATAAATATGCAGAAGTGCAGCTCTCCACAGTTGATGGCTTCCGGTGGGGGTGTCAGAGGAAAAGGACTCAGTTTTTATTAAGGAGCCTGAGAGTTGGACCATGTTCCAGTGACCATAAAGATAGTACAAACTGGACTTATCTATTTTTAATTACTCTTATTTTTATTTTGGGGGAGGTCACAAGGATGGGGGAGGGCTGGAAAGTGAGTGTGATTGGGGTACATAATGTGAAATTCCCAAAGGATCAATAAAAATATTATGTTAGAAAGAAAGAGTAGATTGTTTACCCAGTGGTACTCCCTTTAAGAAAACTAAAGTTTCATTTGCAAGTGGTTATCAATTGGAGATAGCTCTTGATTTACTGAAGGTCCTCCTTTACATTTTACAAAAAACATTGGCTTACCCATAGGCAGAAATCAATGAAAAAATAATGTTGTAAACCAACTTCTAATTTATTTGTTTTTAAAATGGCATTAAGCAGTTTTAGGAGTGATCACTCAAATCCCACTAGGAAATAAGTGGTTTGCAGAACGAAAACCCTCATATTTCCATGAGGTCCAGTGGGCAGCGGGGAAAAAGACTTAGAAAAAAAATTGTTGGAGACAGATTCATTCTTATGTATTTCAAAATGATATGTTATATTGATATTATTCCCTTTAGCAGCATATGTCTCTCTTCTTCTAATAATTTTCCATGTATAGCAAAAACAAACTCAGAAAATTTCAAAATAGAAGCATGCAGCCTTGGTGCAATTCTTTCTATTGGATGAGACATCACCTGGTCTTCTCATTAATAATGCTTTTTCATGCTAATTTACAGCTCTGCAATATAGATTGCAATGATACTCAGTACTGTACTTAACACTTGTTCCTCCTTTTGCTACGTGTCCAGGTCCAGATCAATATGGCATGGCACTTCACGTTAGCTATGCAGCTTGAAGAGCTCTTATTGTAAATACCTTGCTGTGCTAACCGTGGTGAGAAAGCTTCATTGCATGTCTCAGTCTTTGAAGTAAGTGGAAGCTACAAAGACGATCTGGAATTCTGAGAATTATGAGATTCAGTCCACATTTGAATTGCTCAGATTATATTTTCATGGAAAATGAAGCTTGAAAAGATGAAATAGGGCATTCTGTCAGAGTATCTAGTTCAAAATGGTGGTCACAATCCACCAAGCTTCCCTAGTTCCTTCCAGCTTTAAAAGTTTTATTTTCAATTTAAATATTAGACTGTGCTGAAGCATGAAAATCCTCCCCACAGGCTACAGTGAAATAATGTACTGCAATACTAATGATTATATCTGGGAAACGGTTCCTGGGATGTGTTCCTTAAAGAAATGGATCTTGAAAGAGAACAAGAATATTGTTCAGCCAGTGAGATGGTGAAAAACGGCTGGCTGCATCTTTGAAATGGGTATTGAATTGCTACAGACTGCATGAGTGCAGGGAAATGAAAAAAAAAAGTGATAATATTATAATTCCCTGCATGATTACTGTGGAAAGACTACTTAAACTGCAAGCTGTGTTAACTTCCAAAAATAGAGCATGAAACCTAACAGATGAGAGATGCTGCTCTTATTATTTCTACATTTATTTGATCATATAACAATGCATGTATAGGAGGGAAAATCATGCACTTAACTTTTTATAAATAAACCCTTTCACTCAGTTCAAAATATCTCACATAACATTGAGGAAAAGAATACCAGTATGGAAGATTTAGATAATCAAGGGGAAATCTGTTCAAATACAATCATCTAGACACTCAGAGTTCTTCACTGACAGGCTTACAACATGCTTCTAATGAATGATAAGCCAATATCTGCTACTGATTTTTAAAATATACTTATCTGAATATTTTTGACACAGAAAACTATATACATTAATATACTAAATACTTCCACCATTCTTATTTGCAGTACAATTTTAAATCTAATTATGACTTATAAAGGCATACATGAATGGAGATCCATGTAATGGGATTACTTTTATTCATTTGTGCTTAAAACACCCTTTAATTATATGTTTACCCTTCCATGTTGGAATATCGTTATTTCAAAAATTTCTCATAACCAGACATATGGTGCTATGTAATAATATGTTGATTTTACATATTATTTTAAAGTTTTTCTTGATTCTGACTTTAATAAAGCCCTAAATAACATAACGTATGCTTTAGTATTTCCCTCAACATGGTTGTAGACTCATTCGTTCCATTATATAGTATAAGAACAGATACAAGTTCATTTGACATAAATAGTCCATTGTATGGTTGTAACACAGTTATTCACTATGCTATTGTTGAACATTCTTTGCCAAGTTATAACAAAAAGTGCCAATGTAACCACTTTATGACCCTGGAATGGATATATACATGTATACTGCTCATAAGTAAGATTGCTGTGTCATATGATATGCAAATGAGAAATTTAGGGGATGCTGCCAGATCTCTTCATAGTGGTAGAAAGATTCCAGTTTTATTTGGAGAATAAAATTAAACTTATTAGTGAAGTAATGTTATTAATTAAATGTTGGTATATGAAGAGTTAAAAGGAAACATGCATCTATGAGGTTATCAGTCTACCTTCTCAGATATGGTTGCTTAGTTTCTGACCTACCTCTCCATTTGCACTAATTTTTATAGTTCTATTTCAATGGGCTACATCATATCCCTCTGAAATTATTTCATTATGAAAACACTATAGATATTATTTTAGACAGAGTGAAAATTTGGCTTTTCATTTGGTTGTATTTTTCGTAATTATTGTGGAAGAAGAGTGGATATAATCACTATTTTAAAGAGTTTTGAGAAAATACAAATGTCAAAACCACAAGAAAATCCATAAGACAATATTGAGAGAGTTAAGTTATTTCTGTGTGTCATATGATACTTTCAGCATTTCTAGGATATTAAAGTCACCCAACTTTTTAGTACCTAGTCTATTAAACTATGATGTCATTGATAGTTTCCGTGTCCATTTGCAATTGAGTAGGTATCTGATGAAGTCATCCAGGAAACAGCTTTTCATTGAGCCTGATATATTCTGAAGACAAATGTTAAATAAATTAAACTTCAATACTATACTCAAATTTTTAAAAATTAAACTAGAATTAATGTTACTAGATGGATTTCAAATATAATAGTGCAGATTAATCATTGCAGCGCTGATACATTTTAGGTTATTAAATGTATGGAGAAAGAGTGTTATACTAAAAAAGAAGAAAAAAACTAGGACAAAGGGTTTGGATTGGTGGTTTTTTTTCTTTCCTCATATAGAACTTGTGCAGTTATGATGACCTCATTTGGAGTGTAGGACTCCTAGGTAAATGGGAAAAAAACAATAGTCAACTTTCTACCCTCTGGAGAGTAATTATTAGAGCAAATTCTGTAATCAGCACATTGGAACATATGGTAGCTAGAGGGCTTCATCCTAGTTATGAGTGTTGATAAATAGCCCAGGGAATTCACAGTGTCCACGCACAGGATAAAGCATCTACCCTTGTCTACACTCAAGTGATGATGCTCCAAGCATTATTTAATGGCTGGTTGTCTAAGCACTCAGTTATTTCAAATATTAAAACATACCTTCTAACAAATCCTTAGACACTGTAAGTCATTAGATATCCAAAATAAAATAATTTGAGATTATATATTGTTTTTACTTGGTCATTTGGTCCCTTCTTTTTCCATTCCAATTTTGGAAAATGTATTTCTAAATGACATGAAATTAGGAAGTGGAATACTTGTGCTAGAAAGAAAAATGTTGGGAAAACAATTGCATTTGAAAATTAGATGAATGATCACTTAATGTTCATTATACAAAAATCTACATTATTAAGTCAGAAATGAATACACTAGAGTATCATATATGAACTATCCAAAATCTTGTGTAGCAAAGAATCTTCTGTAATCATTAAATTAATAAATGCAAGTAAATGGTAATGTTAGTGGTAACAATATGTTCTAGGCTGAGGACTGACAGAGCAGATTCTATCTAACATTAACCAGATGGCTTGGGAAAGGAATCTTGTGTTCATGTCCTGGCTGTCCAGGGACAGCAGGAAACCCCAACAGATCTGTACTCTGTGCCCTGCATCTCTGCAGAATTCAACTGTAATTCCTCTGCTAAAAATTAGTATGTTATTTTCCTTATGTGCCTTTGTATAAAAATTTTTTAGTTGACAAAGCAAAGAAGTTTGAAAGCATAAATGAATCTCACTTAAAAATTATATCACTTAGAATACCAGTAACAAAAGGAATTTAGCTACTTTGTATGGGAGTTGAGGATGCCAAAGAAGGCCACAATCTCTCAATCATATTTATTACTACCAGAGCTAAAAGTTTTCGTCCATTGTCCACATCAAAAAGTGGAAGAAATGGTAAAAGAGATGATAACTGTTTCATATTTTCCCTAAACTTAAAAAAAAGCATCATTTTCTTACAAACATTTTTCAAAGTCATGATGTATGCTAATTTTTGTTGGAATATCTTATTTTCTAAAGATTACAAGACAAAATAAACTCAGAGTAGAATAAAGGCAAATTTCATGTGAAACAATAACTTCAACCATGACAACAAAATTACATCAAATGATATGTCCATTGTCAAAACTGGAAATAGACAGAAAGAAATAAGGATATTAAGTAGCTTTAAATGAGAAGGAATAAATACAGGGAGATATAGGCATGTATTCATTCTATGTGTACAAAATGTATTATTTTCAGCACACATTGTACTTGTGTTCTTAAATTTTGGAAGACACATGTAACACATACGTTTAAATACCAAATTACCAAGTAACAGTGTTTCTTATTTATTTGCAATCATTTTAAAGCCCTCTTAAAATAAGTTCTTCTATTTTCCTTTGGGTACATCTGATCACATCTCTGCCTCTGCCTTATGGAGTCCTGGATTTGGATGTGATGAAAATTCTTTGAGAGTTAGTGCAGGGATGATTGTTTTTGTGAACTCCTTTGAGATAAAAAAAGTTTCCTTCCACAAATGGTATTCACTCAATATTATTATAAATCTGTTATGAACAAATACATTGGTCACCAATAATGAAATAGATTTCTACCCTAATGATAGCTATATTCTGGGAGAAGGTGCAGTGTGTAGGGAGACTCTGGTTTTGCATGAAGTGAATTATTCACTTTCACCAGCGTTCTAATTTGTTAACTGTTTTATTGGCATAAAGGAAGTGGGAAAAAAAGTGACAGGTGAAGATAAAATAAAAACTTCCTTCATCCTTCCTCCCTCCCTCCCTCTGTCCCTCCCTCCTCCATCTCTTCTCAGTGCACCTTCTTTCCCATTCCTTTGACTGGTCAACCCCTTCTCCCACCCCTGCCTTTCTCCACAAAGTCTTGTGAAGTAGCCCTGCCTGACCTCAAACTCATAATTCTTCAATTTGCTAGTCAGGATTTTCACCTGCATGGCCATATATCTGGCTTATTTTATAGAATTAAAAATTTTTATTTTATAGAATTAAAAAATCTATTAGGATTATGACCTTAAGATTTCCTTAATTCTGTAAACACAGAAAACAATATTTGTTGACTAATTGCTTTCTTAGCATGGTAGATATGGGATTAGAAAGCTTCTAAAATAACATTTCAAAATTAAAACTTCCTCTGAGCATTTTAACTAGGAATTTTCCAACTGAAAATGCAAAGGGCCTTTTTTTAGGACTGTCAAATTAATGTTAATAAATAGTTCATTGCCTATATTTTTCAATATTTATTCTTTCAAATTCAATATAATTTAAGATGAATTTCTATAAGTAGGTTTCTTGTAAACAGGAATTGAATACTTCATATTTCATATTTGTAATTAATGTTTATGCCCCTGCTCCTAGAAATACTAGCTTGCCTACTCTTGAGTAAAGAAATATTAATAGATATAGGAGGGGTATGCATTGAATTTTTAAAATGATATATTTGCCTATTTGAAGAGAAAATAGAAAAGTCTGGGGCAAAACATGTGTTTTCAAGATTTTGCTGGTTGTTTGCTTTGAAGAGATTTGTTACTATTTATGTACTAATAAAAACAGAAGCAGCAGCATAGTTAGTAATACAGAAATGAGGCAATGTGGATACACAAAGCACTGAAAGTATAAGATCAGTATGACGGTTGCCTAGGCAAAATATAAATTGACATTGACATTTCAGTGAATATTTGTGAATTCTAGATTTTCATTATTTGAAAAGTCTTCAAATTCCAGTGTGGATTTGATATATAATACATACATTCCCAACTCTTCATGTCTGATGAAGAAGTTTAGCAACATTGTTGTTGTTTTATTCTGTAGAGAAAGATACTTGCCTTGTGTCATGAAAAAGCAAGTAGATAGGGATGAGAGGAAATGAATAGGTGTTGGAGAACATTAACCCAAATGATGGGTCATTGAAGGGTTGTTAAAACAAACATTGTATGAAAGAATACAAGAGAATTTTCAGGGTTTAAGGTTTAATCATGAATGAAGTTGATGGAAGATGGACAGAATGGGATGGTGTTGGGGAAAATTTTATATATATATATATATAATGTATGTATGTAAAAGCCTTTTTGGAAACCCACATCATTAAGTTAGGAGAAAGTTAACAAGAACAGGGTTTAATATAACAGTGAGTGTGGAGCCAAGCAGCCTGCTTCTACATGTGTTCACTTGCTCTTGTGAAGTGTGACCTTTATCAGATGCTGGCTCTGTGTTCTTCAACTCTCATCTTCTAAAGTGACCATCTTTCTATACCACTAGTGTTTAAAATTACCCAGGATGTGCTATTTACCACAGCAGAAGAAAATTAATAAAGACAGGAATTGATACTATGACTCTTTTCATAACAAAAGTTTGAAAATATGTGAGTCTTTGGACAGAAGCATAATAAGTAGAAGCTGAAAGAATTTGTAAAATGGCGAGGATTAAGAAAAGCAATAACGCCAGGTGGTGGTGGTGCACGCCTTTAATCCCAGCATTTGGGAGGCAGAGGCAGGTGGATTTCTATGAGTTCAAGGCCAGCCTGGCCTACAAAGTGAGTTCCAAGACGGGCAGCAAAGCAACACAGAGGAACCCTGCCATGATTTAAAAAAAAAAAAATCTATAACATCATGAATGGGCTTCTGAGGGTGATTATAGTAAGAACCCCTAAGATGGTGAAGACCCGAGTCTTCTTATAAATTAAGAGGCTAAAGCCAAAATGGAGGAAGAATTATGATAAATAAAATATCATTTCTGATGGAGAATGGTTTGACCTTGTTAAATGTTAAAATGGTAAAATCTTTAGTAAAGTCCATACTTAATTTTAAACATTTAGCTGATGTTTTGCACATATGAGGTGACAGGTAATGTTTCAATAAGTGCATTCATGTGTAATGTTTAAATCAAGTTAACCATGTTTATCTACTCAAACACTTATCATTTGTTTTTAGTGTTTCATTTCAGAATTCTTTGTTTGGCTCTTCAAATGCAGTAAGCATTATTTTATCAGTAGTCATCATACTGTGCGATGCAATATTCCCAAACCTTTGGCCGTTGATCTCTAAGACTTAAGATTCATCTAGCAACCTTTACACATACCTCACCTTTTTAGTTCTCATCTTCTATTGGAGACCACTCTACATTCAGATTCCATGAAATTGTTGTTTGGAGATTCCATAGGGAAGCAATCATATGAAACTTGCTTTTCTGTGCCTGGATTATCTCATTTAATATAATGATCCCTGTTTCTCTTCTATTGTTTGTCAGGCAGCTTTCAGTCTTTTTGCACTGAATAGTATTCCACTTTGTGTGAATCATGTGTATGAATTCATTTAACAGTTCATGAACAACATTTAAATTGTTTCTCTTTCATTTTAATTTGCTGTCCATTCAAATCACCAAACCAAAGATATTCCAAACATTTCCCTTCCATGAACACTGTTTTCACAGCCACTTGGAGTATGTATTTCATGAGGAAGGAAAAAGCATTGCACAATGATTAGCTTTGTAATATGTTAAAGGAGGGCATGAAATGACCATGAGACATCACCTCTGGAAGCAGCCATCCACACTGAGCAAAGGAGATAAGGCCTAGCATGGAAAACTCCAAAGGTAGTAGAAATATCCTGACATATTAGGCAATGCTAAGTTCAAATTTTCACCTGGATAGTCATGAGGGAAGCTTTACTGGATGATAAATAACGAAGAAATCAACATAAAAAATGTCATAAAACCTACTAAGAACAAACTTCTGTGTGCAATAAAAATCAGCAAGTGTGTTAAGCACATATTAGCTTTCTGGATCCTCAACATTCATAAGTCCTTTAATGGAACTTTAATCCATAGTTGTTTCAGAAATTGAGGGAGGTGTATTCATTGACCTGATCAGTAATAATGTGTTTTTCTTACTTTTTCATATTGGAAATAAGATTATAATTTTATAATATGAAAGAATTTTTTTTTTCCTTAACAAAACAGAGTTTCCTCCATGTACTAGCTCCAGCTGGTCTGAAACTCACTTTGTAAACCAGTCTGACATAGAACTCACAGACATCTATTTGACCTGCTTCCAGATTGCTGGGACTAAAGGCATGTGCCACCATGCAGGTCAGCAAGAAAGTCTTAAAGTACTCTTGAATAGGCATTATGTATGACATTGTTGCCCTTGCCTGCATCTCACTGACATGCCTTGACCAAGATGGCATTTGGATTTTCATGTAACAAACTAATTAACACTTGTGGAGAAAAAACATGAATACCACTTAGGTATGAAGCTTCTTAGATCTTTCCTCTTATGATCAAGATAATATCAGTTTATTAGAGGTTTGGGAAAAAAAACAACAGATAACACCAATAGAGGTGTCTTTTGCATTATACTTGTGATACTGTATAAAATGATATTGCATTTCAATCATTAAAACATCCTGATTTATAAGTAATTTTAAGTCAAATCCCAAATAAGAATAATTTATTATAAAAGCTTTAACCAATTTGTCTCTTGTCTATAGGCAAAACTGTAGTAAAATGCACATATAAGCTAGACTTAAAAGTCTTTGCCCTGGAGGAGATGGGGATGGAGGATGGGCTGGGGGGAAAGAGGAGGGGAGGACCACACAAGGGAATCCATGGCTGATATGTACTATTAAATTATATTGTAAAATAAAATAAAATAAAATAAAATAAAAATAAAAAATAATAAAAAAGACCTTATAAAATGAGTGTAATACAAAAAAATCTTAAAAATAAGAGTACATTGTATAATAGTTTACTTAGAAGTATGTTATTTTTGTAAGTACCTGCATACATTAATACTGTTTCTCTTAAACCCAAGCAGCTTGTACTTGAGGAAATTATCAGTAGTCAAGCACTAGGACTGCAGAAGAATGATGCTAGCAAGTGTGGTGATTGCACGGCATTAGTGATGTCTTCATTTGAATTAGTGAATGTATATGTGTGCAGTGTTTGTATGTGGGTGTGTGCATCTATAGTGTATATACATGTGTAGCTGAGTGTTCATGCACATGTGTTTATATGTGTGTGTATGTGGTACACATATGTATATGTCTGTGTAGTGTGTGCATGTGTACATAGTGTGGAGGAAGACAATTTTTACATGTATATGTGAGTGTAAGCATATATGTGTAGTTGTAATGTGTAGTTATGTAGAAGTACAAGGTCACACAGCAAAATGGCAGCTTTAGTGAATTCACACATTAAGTTGAAATACTGGAAATACTGGGGATCTGTTAATACATACCATCTGAGATCCAAAGATTAAAAAATAGTAATATATGACAGAAAATGCCAGAAGAAACCTCTAAGACCTTGCAAAGTCACTAAATGGTGGATGATATGATTTGCTGCACACTTTGGAAACTTGTATTTTATTTGTTTTAAACAAATTACATAAAGTGTCTTAGTACGTTAAAAAGTAATCATCATAATTAAATATTAATAGGAATTTTTTGTGAAGATCATTGCATTGAGGAGAACAAAGATAAATAAGCATACATCTTTATGTGCAAGGTGTCCACTGTGGATGGCTATCTTGGTAATTATTGACAAATTTTTAGACTAAATAAAATGATTTTTCTGTATAATAACCAATATAAAACATATTAGCATTTGACAAGCAACATAACTCTTCTGAAAGAGTAACAGTTTCAACATTAATATTAAAGATAACCGTGGCAGCATGCAAAGAGGATGACGATTTCAGTGAAACTTGGGTGAGGCAAAAAATGGACTGTGAAGGCACAAAGCTAGGGTTGAGGCAGTGGTTGCTGACAGGATGTCAGCGACAAGGACTCATAGATGACACAGTTTAAAGGCTGGGAGAGAAAAGGAGTGCTGCAGATTTCCCTATTTTATAGGCAGAGCATGCTCTGGGTGCCTGGGGGTCTCTTACCTACTGTAAGAGAGAGGAAGATGATCGCTTCTCCTTTCCTGACAAAACTGGAGGCTGTTCGGGTGATTATCTGCCATCTGTTGTCTACAGCGGTTCACTGCTGAAGAGTCCTCTAAAGGGGGAGAAAGCTCATTCACGATGGAAGGTTGAATGTACATCCCGAGGTAGCTGAGCAAGTGCCCAGCTAATCCCCTTTGCACACAGGGACAAGCCTGCCACCAGCTCTAATTGATTCTGAAATGAATCTATATAGAAAATTAGAAGGTTTTGGATTCCCATGTGAGCTTCAATAAAGAGCCAGGATGTTAGCCTGACAGCTGAATAGATTCAGAAATGAAAATCTGATAAGTGGCTTAAAACTGTACTTAAGTCCAGCAATGACTTGAATGCTTTTGTTAAGGGTGCATTGTGTGTTGTCACCTAGTTAATTATCACTGAAGATGAGTTCCTGCGCAGGAGATGTGCCGCTCTCTTACAGTGTTGCCTCATCACATATTTATCAACCCCACCCCATCTCCTTCCCCACCTATCTTGCTGGAAGGCAGAGAGGGAGGATTAGGCCTCCTCGGCAGCTCCTCGGTGCTGTCAGTTCACTGTGCCAAACTTCAAATATGAACTGTTGCATGCCCTGTCACCAGTGCTGCCTTTCACGTCTTCATTTGCAAATGAGGAGCTGCCAGTGTTGAGGCCTCCTGTTTGCTTGTGGCTACAGCACATGAAAAGCAAACACTGTCACTGCTGGCTACTTTGTTTATCCCCGGGCAGATAGTATATGCCCTATTTAGAGATTTCCTTCAAACCATTTTTTTTTCCTTTTCCTTTTTAACTAACCGAGATAGATAGTCACAGAGCTCCATGTCTTCATATTTTATTCAGAAAGCCGTCTGCAGCTTACAGAGCTTGCACTGCATTTGATAGCTATTTTAAACTGTATTTTTTAAAACCAATTTGCACTTTTATGGTTTATCATTCTTTCAATTTATTTCCCCTAAATAACTGTAGGTTCATTTCTTGATTTATGAGTTTAAGGTTTCTTACTCATTGATTTTATTTTTTAAATAAAGGATGAATATTTTCTGCCAAATGAAAACAAAGAAGTAAAATTTTAAAATATAATACATTTTCAAAATACTGTTCCTGGTTTATTAAAGTTTCATCTTTTCAAAATTAGTTTGACAATGTCAACAGAGCAAAGCAATTGAGATGATCATCTCTTATTATTACCTTTTCCTGCAAGAGAGCTTAAAACCCATTTCTGCATGTACAGAGTACACCCATGCCTGCATATGAGCTACACAGCAGTCTTTAGCAGGGGGCCAGCCTCCTGTGCTGCTCACCTAAATGACAGAGTACTAGTTGAACTTACAGTTAATAGAAGATACATTTTTGCTTTCTAAATATAACAAACTCATGTTGTGTACCAGGACAATAGCATGAAATGAAAGAGCAAAGTTTAGAAAAGAGTATTTGGTGACTAGGAAATCTGAAATAACAGTAAGTCAAGAGAGTTAAGAATAGTGGATCTGAGAGAGGTGTGTGAGTGTGTGTGTGTTGTGTGTGTGTGTGTGTGTGTGTGTGTGTGTGTGTGTGTGGTATGTGTGATTAAAATACATTAAATGAGATTATCAATGACTTAATAAAAACATTATTAAAATAATCTGCTTTCTATCAGATCTTCAGTGATTATGATTCCCTATAAGACAAAGGTCAAGTAAACAACATTTTGCTGCAATCTGTATGTTAGTATATTTGACTAGGTTGGTTAAAAAATGGATAAGAGAATGAAATAATATCAAAGGGACTATCTATCCAGATATTATGCCAAGACAAGCAACTGAAAATGATGAGAAACTATGAGGGATATAGCAAGTGACATTAAATTGATACCAGTTCTGCTTTTCCCAGCTGATTATGTGATCATTGAGGACCGTGTCTCAAATTGTAACAAAGAAATACCTTAGAAATGTGAGAAGAAATTGCCCTGAAGTACATCACTCTCACTGAGATTTACGTTGTTTTTCTCTTAGGAAAACAGGAAACTTGTAGTCAATATCACAGAACAAGCACATACCTGTTGATCATCAGATGGGGTGGTGAGTGCAGAGATTAAAGACAATGGAGATTGGAAGGGGCACTTAGCAGCCCTCCAGTGTCAGTGTCCACGCTTCCTGAATGAAAGCATCAGCCCTGAGTTACCTTGTGTCTTCTACCCAACAATGAACATTTCCTACAAACAGTCTGTGTCACAGACTTTTTATTTGTGGTAAGGAAGGCAAGCTTAAGGTCAGAAAATTGAACTGGCAGCCTCCTCAGCACAGTCAGCCTGATGGGGCAGCTGCTGAGCCGGCAGAGATGAAAGTTCTATGAGACAGTATCATTGTATTTTTCACACAACTTGGACTATAAGACTTAAAACTCTTTGGCTAGTTTAATCCCTGAATCTGTTTATTGTGTATCCCCTTTAATTTTGGGTTATTTTCTTTTCAATGTCTGGACAATAGCTATACTGCCACTATTATGGCAATATTGAGCAAAGAATGTCAGTTTTGCTCACCATTTTATTTTCATAATTGTTAAGTGATCTGTGATGATCAATTGTTGCCTTTATGCCATGGCCTTTGTTTTGAAAATTATTACTTAAATATACAGATCCAGGTCTTGATTATACAGGCTATAATGGTGCAAGTGTCAATAACTGCATAGCTTTCTTCAAACCAATAAGAAAGTTTCTCTTAATACATAGCAGGCTTTATTGGAATAATATGAAATTTATACAAGTCACAATGTTTTATAAGAAAAGTGAGAGAGTTAACATCAAATCAGGCTGGATGGAGACTCATGAACACAAGGCATAACACATGTTACAGGGGAAGAACTTTTTGTTGATGTTTTGTTTTGTTTTTCAAGCCAGGGTTTCTCTGTGTAGTTTTGGTGCCTGTCCTGGATCTCACTCTGTATACCAGGCTGGCCTTGAACTCACAGAGATCCACCTGGCTCTGCCTCCAGAGTGCTGGGATTAAAGTCATGTGCCACCGCTGCCCAGCTATCAGGGGAAGAACTCTTAACTGAGATTCACAGAGATCCAGTCCTCCTGTAGGAAACTAGCTTGGGAGTGCAGAGAGAAGCAGATTCCTCAGGAAAGAAATAGTGGCATGGAAATAGAATTTTTTTCTACAGAAAATTAAATGGAAGGGTGAATCAATTAGAAGTTCCTCATGAAATTTACCTTTCTCTGTGTGGATACATTATTCTAATCACCGTCCTCCATATATACTTCAGCAAGTCTTAGCAGAGGTAAGTTAACCATGGGTATGTTTTCTCAGACTGCAAGAAACTGAAATATATGTGTAGGAAACAGAAAAATTCAAAAATATGGCTTTAAGTTTGAATAGGAAACTAATTTTTTGCCATAAATTTCCTAGAGTAAACACTGGTTTTGTTTTTTTAAAAAAAAAAAAAAAAAAAAAAAAAAAAAAAAGAAAGAAAGAAAGACAGATGTTAAAGAATTTCTGTGTGCACCCCAGGAAGAGAAGAGTAGGGTACCTTTGCAAGCCAGGTCACTGCCTCCAGCTGTGACAACAACCCCCACTCCTTGTCCTCTCAGGCACTATGGTTTCATCAAAAGTAGAAATGAGTCACTGTTACCTTCCTTCTCTGATAAACTAGGATTAGAAGAGACAGATTTTTCACTTAACACATCAATATATTTTCATTATGACTAGCAATTTATTGCTCTTTCAATATTCTCATCAGTTACCTTAAAATACACTCATGTGCAACATTATTTTTCTCTCGTAGAAGATTAAGATGAATGATCTGAAAGCATATGTTGTAGCTCATACTTATGGGAATTTCTCGAGAGCATTTAAACTAGTTAACATGAACAGAAGAACATTATAAAATTAACAGTTACACAGTGTATATAAAAATGAATTGTATTAAAATTGTGCATTGAAAATAAAGCTTTCTGTAACAATGAAAGTCACAGAACATTGCCATGTATCTGGAAGTGTTTTAGTGATGAAGTAAATAAATATAACCTGAACTTTAGTACTCCATTGAAGAATGAAAGGAAATGGCAGTACCTTTTTTTTTTTTTTTTTTTTGGGGGGGGGGGCTGGTGTTGTTTGAGCAAGGGAAGTAAAACCGATCTGGTAAAAAAAATGTCTTTAGGTACATATAGTAAACATTTATGAGAGATTTAGTGAAAATGGACATTGTTAGAATATGGTAATGATCATGAAGAAGATTGTTTGAAAAAAATTCAGAGAACAAAATTGGTGATGTATAATGAAATGTATGTTTTTTTGTATTATCAAGTACTACAAGTATAACAAACTTTCTGTATGTAAATCGAGCTTAACTTGCTTCCCTATATCAGGAGTCAGCAAATAATACTGAGATAATATTTTAAGGGATTAATAACATACTCTGGCAAAAACCCAAACAACATTTAAGTAAGGAAACATCAAACTTGATGAATTAAAATAGGTTGGAAATTGTTATTATAAAGGAAAAAAATAAAAAAAGATGACAAATGCAAAAACTATAAAGACAATGTCTGTGAAGCGTGGAATCCAAGAAATCAGTTTCAAAAGAAAGAGGTGTAGGAAACTTGACCAGTTTTCAATATAAAAATAGTGTTCCACTATAATCCTGCTTGCATTTATTGGTTTAGAACCATCACAATTCTAAAACAATAAATAAACTGGATAGAAAGAAGTTGAAACAACAAAAGCCAAAATCCAGTTGTCAGGAGAGACGCTTAATCCCAGACTACTCTGCTGACAACTCTGGTTCTTCTGACCACGTGTCTGTTTCCACGATGAGGCATTTCATCCTATGTTCAAACTCTAATGAAACATGTGCTTCAATTTCTAACTTTTCTAGACAATGTAAATTTGGAAACAGGTTCATATTTTGATTGCCAAGAATGACACATCATGACTTTTCATGGAAGCAGGTAGGCCAACTTCATATCTTCACCTATTCCTCCTCTTCTCCAAGTCTAACTCCACAGTCTTATGCCCAGTTCTTTAGCATACAACATGCTGCCACTTACCTTCCATTTTAACCCCATCTCTCACTGATCTCTTAGAACATCTCCTCCAATCTTCTCACGAATCGACATGTTATCCAAGGCACTAGCTCTAGCAGACATTCCCTGGGAGCTAGCAGACTACTACAGCAAGGGAATCAAGCAGCCTAACTGGGATTATCACCTCTTTTCCCTCCCCTCCTAATCCAATGTCCCAGTCTCACTCCATCTCTGTAGCAGACTACTTCCTACAGCATCTCCCTCCTTTCTAACCATATGCTCCAAACCACACAGTCTCCTCCAACCTTTCCCCACATCCATCTGTTATCTCAGCCACCAACTCCAGCAGGCATTTCTCTGGAAACCCTCCAACCAAGCCTATCAGAGAAGCAAGTAGGCCAGTGAAACACATAGGTAAGTTTCATCTTTTTCACTCTCCTTCCTCGGCATCTAATATCCCAGTCACATAGCCAATTCTTCAGCAGACTGCTTGTTGTGACCTCTCCTTACTCTCTGACCCAATTCGCAGGGGACACTATGAAAAGAACAAATCTAAGAGCAACAGGACTAGAGGAAAAAAAGCCCAAGTTAAAGGATAAGAAAAGATTTCAACAAAATCAAAGAAGAAGATTTTTTCTAAACTAAAGAAGGAGATGCTTTTCAAAGTATAAAAAAAAAGACAACACCAAATAGACTGGACCAGAAAAGAAATTCCCCTCAGTACATAATAACAAAAATAACTAAGCATGGAGAATGAAGGGATATTATTTAAAGCTGCAAGAGAAACAGACCAACATATAAAGGAAGCCCTCTTAGAATTATAACAATGGACTTTTCAATGGAGACTCTAAAACACAGAAGGGCCTGGACAGATGTGCTACATACTTCAAGAAAACACAGATGCCAATATGGACTACTATACCCAGAAAAATTTCAATTATAATCAATGTAGAAAAAAAGATATTCAAAGAAAAAAACAAATTTAAGCAATATCTACTTGTAAATTCAGTTCTAGAGAAGGCAGTAAAAGGAAAACTCCAACCAGGAGAAGTTAAACACACACAAGAAAAGAACAAGGAATGAATAATCCAAGATTAGCAAACAAACAAAAGTAAACACACATACATACACACACACACCAAAATAATAGGAATAAAGAAAGACTGCTAAAAGCAGCTAAATGATACCTCTCAAAGTCAATAGTCCCAATTCTTCCAATAAAAAGACATAGACTTACAGAATTTGCATAAAACAGTCCCAAATCCTTTGCTCCATCTAGGAAGTACACCTTAACATTGATGATAGATATCACCCCATAGATGGAAAAAAGATTTTTCAAGTAAATTAACCCAAAAAGCAAGCTCTTGCAGTCTTTTTGGTATTTGACAAAACAAGCTTCAGGCCAAATATAACCAATAGAGATAAGGAAGGACAATAATTACTCATCAAAGGGATAACCCATCAAGAAGGCATTGCAGTTCATAACATCTATGCACCAAACACAAGGGCACACAATTTCATAAAGAAACACTACCAGAGTTTAAAGTGTATATTGAAACTTACACAATGATAGTGGGAAACTTCAATACATTAACTCTCACCAAGAGATGGGTCATTCAGACCAAAACTAATTGAGAAAATTTTAAGCTAACAGATGTTATAAACCAAATGGACTTAATGGATATTTACAGAACTTTTCACCCAAACAAAAAAGAATGTACCTTTCTCTCAGAACCTCATACAATTTTCTCCATTGACTACATGCTCAGACACAAAGAAAATTTCAAAAGATACAATAGAATTTACATAAAACCCTGCATCCTATCTGACCACCAAATATTAAAACTGATTAACAAAAATAGGAAAAACAAAAAGGTTACAAATTCATAGAAACTGAACAACTCCCTACTGAATGAAGAATGGATAAAGAAAGAATTTATAAAATATTGAAGACTTTATCAAAGTAAATGAAAATGAATATTCAATATAACCAAACATATGGAACACAATGAAGCCTGTTCTAAAAGCACATGTACAACATTAAGTACCTGCATAAAGATTTGGTAAGATCTCACACCAGTATTGTAACAGCATACCTGAACACCCTAGAAAAAAGAAGAAATCACAACCAAAAGGAGTAGATAGCCAGAAGTAACCAAATTCAGGACTGAAATCAATAAAATACAAATAAAAAATACAAAGAGTCAATGAAATAATGAATAAATCTTTGCCAAAATAAGTAAGATTAACAAACCCTTAACCAAAGTAACTAGAAGGCAGAGAGAGAAAATCCAAATTTAAAAAATTAGAAATTAAAGGGAGATATAACAATAAATACTGAGGAAATCCAGAGAATATTAAGGACACACTTTGAAATCTGTACTCCCACAGATTTGAAAATCTGAAAGGAATTGATAATTGTATTGGTTATCTACTACTAAAGTTAAATCGAGATAAGATAACAATTTCAACAGAGTTATAACGTCTAGTGAAACAGAAGCAGTAACTTAAAGTCTACAAACAATAACAAAAGTCAGGACGAGATATCTGTAGTAAAGAATTCTCTCAGACTTTCAAAGAAGAGTTAATGTGTATACTCCTCAAATCACTCCATAAAACAGAAATGGAAAAACTGTTGCACAATTTGTTTTATGAAGCCACAGTCACCCTGATACCCAAACCACATGAAGATCCAACAAAGAAAGATAATTACAGATCATTATCCCATATAAATTTAAATGCAAAAATCTTATTAAAATATTTGCAAACATAATCCAAGAACACATCTAAAAGGGCATCTACCATGATCAAACAGCACTCACCCCAGAGATGCAGGGATAATTCAATATATGAAAATCAACAAATAAAATCTACCATAAAAAGAAACTAAAAAACAAAACAAAACAATAAACACCTGATGATTTCAGTAGATACAGAAAAGGCCTTAGAGAAAATCTGACACCTCTTCATGACAAAAGTCCTAAGAGATTAGGGATACAAGGGATATTCCTCAACATAATAGAAGCAATTGACAACAAGCCCATAGCTAACATCAACTTAAATGGAGAAGAACCCAAAGTTTTCCACTAAGATCAGGAACAAGACAATGTTGTCCAGTCTCTCCATATCTATTCAGTACATTACTGAAGTCTTATCTAGAGCAATAAGACAACTGAAGGAAATCAAGGGGATACAAATTGGAAAGGAAGAAATCCACGTGTTTTCATTTTCAGATGATATAGTAGTATACATAGATGGCACTAAAAACTTTCACCAGAAAACTCTTACAGCTAATAAAAGAAATACAGCAAAATAGATGAATGCAAAATGAACCTACAAAAATCAGTATATCCTCTCTATAAAATTACAGATTAACTGATAAATAAATCTGGGAAACAATGTCTTTCACAATAACCTCAAATAATATAAAATATCTTAGGATAACTCTAACCAAGAAAATGAAAGGCTTTTAAAATAAAAACTTTAAGATATTGATCAAAGAAATTGAAGAAGATATCAGAAGATAGAAAGACCTCTCAAGCTCGTGGATCAGTAAGATCAATACTGAGTAAACTGATATCCCATTAAAAGCAGTCTGCTGAATCACTGCAATCTACCATCAAAATTCTAACACAATTCTTCACAGATACTGAAAAAACATTCAGCTTCACATGGAAACATAGATTCTAGTATGTCTAAAACAATCCTTAATAATAAATGAACTGCTGAAGGTATCACCATCCCAATTTCAAGTTGTACTACAGAGCTATATTTATAAAAATATCATATTATTAGCACAATGTTGGTATTGGCACTGAATTGGAAACTCAGACATAAATTCATTCACCTATGGGCACCATAGATTTTTGGTAAAGGAGACAGAAATTACACACTGAGAAAAGGCACCATATTTTACAAGTAGTGATAGTCAAACTGGACTGCAACACATATGAGTCCAAATAGATCCATGATAATCACTGTGCAAAAACTCAAATTCAGAAGATTCAAAGGCATTAACATAAAACCAGATACACTGTACCTGATATAAGAGAAAATTTGGGACAGTATTAAAATCATTGGCACAGGGAGTTTTTTAATAGAACAAGTTTAGCACAGAAACTAAGATCAACAATTAGTAAATGGGACCCAAGGAAACTGAAAAGCTTCTGCAAGGCAAAGGACATCATTATTCTGACAAAGCAGCAGCCTATAGAATGGGGAATATTTTAAAACAACTCTACATATGATAAAGAGCAAATATCCAGCATAAACAAAGAAACAAAAAATAACCTAAATAATAAGAAAACAAATAACCCAGTTTAAAAATTGGGTACAGATATAAACAGAGAATTATCAAACTAGGAAATTCAAATGGCTATGAAACTCTTAAAGAAATGTTCAACATCCTTATTCACTAGGGAAATGCAAATCAAAACTACTTTGAAAGTTATCTTAAACCTGTCAGAATGACTAATATCAATAAAACAAGTGACAACTCATGCTAAAGAGAATGCAGAACAAGATGAACACTCATCTATTGCTGGTAGGAGTGCAAATTGGTACAGCCACCACGGACATCAGTGTGGCAGTTACTTAGGAAGATATGAATCAATTTACTCAAGATCCAACTATATCACTCTTGGGCATGTACCAAAAGGACACTTCATCCTACCACAGAGAAACTTGCTTAACCATGTTCATTGTTGCTCTATTCATAATAGCTAGAATTAAAAAAAAAAAAAAAAAAAAAAAAAAAAAAAAAAAAAAAAACTAGAGCTTCTCTCAACAAACGAATAAGAAAGTGTACTTTTACATAATGAAGTTGTTATGCAGGTGTTAAAAAAACAAACAAACAAACAATGAAATCATGAAATTTACTAGAAAAAAAATCATCCTGAATGAATAACCCAGACACAGAAAGACAAATACAGTATGCCTTTGCTTATATGTGGCTATTAGTTGTTAAATCAATAATAACCAAGTTACAATTCATAGAACCACAGATGTTAGGTATAGAATGAGGCACAGAGGTGGGGGGGGGTGCAGATTGACATTTCTAGCAAAGAGAACTAAAATAGATAGTTTGTAGATGGATGGTATGCCAGGAACAGAAGGGAAGATCAAGTGGAGAGGGGGAGAGATACCTGGGAAGACAGTTGAAATTAAAAGCCATTTGAGAGGTAGAATGGGAATATGATACACTAAAAGATTTTTTACAACATACATATATGAAGGCAGTTTAAATGACATTGCCAAATAATGGGGGAGACAGATCCCTAATTGGTCATGTCTTGTCACCAAATGAAGACTCTAGTACTGGCATTGGGTTGTATCTAATCAAATTGTTGGTAAAAGGATTTCCAAGGGAACAGCCAAACAGCTCAGGTTATTGACAAGACTAAAGGATGATCTACAGAAACTGAAAGTAAAGTCCTTTTGATTCAGACAACACCTACACATTTCTTTGTCCATGAGAAAATTGAGCTCATGCCCATATAGTGTGTTCATGCTTACAAAGTAGTATCTTTGGTACAGGAATGTACACTGTATACTACCAATTAAGAACCATAATTAGCAACCCTGCAACAAACTCTTTAATGTGTAATGATGTCCTGCCTAGCATATATGCTAGTTCAATAGTAACACGCAACCTGTGGGAGTAGCCAACCAATACCTGGTTTGACTAAAGGCCCACATTATGAGGTAGAAACCACATGAAACTGCTTGGGTGACCAAGAACTTGAGAAAAGATATTTCAAGGACCTAGGAAAAAATCAAATACTACTATTCTTAAAAGAAAAAAAAATTAGCAATAAAATGACTCCTTGTTATATATTCATGGATCAGAGCCTTGCTGAGCCATTACCAGAGAAGCTACCTCTTGCAGCAGGTGGAAACAAATTCAGATAGCCACAGCCAAACATTGTGCAGAGAATAAGAAACCTTAAAAACACTCAGCTCTGCCGGGCGGTGGTGGCGCATGCCTTTAATCCCAGCACTTGAGAGGCAGACGCAGGTGGATCTCTGTGAGTTCGAGGCCAGCCTGGACTACCAAGTGAGTTCCAGGAAAGGCGCAAAGCTACACAGAGAAACCCTATCTCAAAAAACCAAAAAAAAAAAAAAAAACCACTCAGCTCTAAACCAGACATCTTCATAAATTCCTCTTCTCAGGGCTCAAGAAACTCTTAGGAGGAGGTGGCAGAAAAAAAAGGTAAAAGCCAGAGGGGATGGAGGACCAAGAAAACAAGACCCTCAGGATCAAAAATATCAACACGTATATAAACTCATAGAGACTGAGGCAGAATCTATATGACCTGCAGGGGTCTGTACCAGATGATATCCTGGAGCTGAACCAAGAGTACACATGCCTCTATCCCTAACTGAGAAGCTATCTCCAAGGTATAACTTCTTGAAAATGAAAATTTAATTTTATCTAAGGGAGTCTTACTGTAGAAACAAACTACTCTTAAGGGTATAAGCTATATGCCTAGCAGTAGATGGCCAACAAAAATGAATCAAAAGCATCTTTGCAAGTTCCTTACTTCACCATGTTATGTCAGGCCTTTTACTTTTTAAAAATATATTTTTTAAATTTTATCTTAATATTTTTATTTTATTTATATATACATACATATATAAAATGAATTCCAATTTAGTGCTTTTAAGGGATTTCTGAGTGTAAGAAAGAATCAGTCTTTTTTCTTGTACTATCTTTCGAATTATGTTCCATCTGTTTGTTTTGTGCTATTCTGATGTGTTAGGTTGAATTTTATCTTTTTATTATATATAAAATTTATATATATATATATATATATATATATATATATATATATATATATATTTCTTCGAAGCCTGTCTCTTTTCTAAGAAGAGACAGAAATCCGGTGGATCCAGATGGAGGAGAGGTAGACAAGAACTAGGAGGAATTAGAGGGATTGGGAACCATAATCACAATATATTATTTGAAAAAAAATCTATTTTTTTAAAAAGAAATGTCATATCATGCAATCATGGCAGGAAATCAATTATTCTGATGGAAGAATCTTTTACCTTTGGAAAAGTCATACAATAGGTTTTGTCTTTCTACATGCTGTGAAAGATGCAATGTTCTCATATCTAACATTAGAACACAGGTAGTCTTGTCTTGAGTGAGTTAAGTGCTGCTCCTTTTTATTTCATTATCAAGTCATGTTACGGATAACTATAATGTTTTAGAACTATTTTGATGACTGTAAATGTAACGGGATTAGGATGATTTCCTCCCACTTGCAAGGTCCCATGTTTACCTCCAATGTTGAATCAAAACATGTGCTCTTTTCCCAATTACTACATATTAATATAAATTTGAGCTAGTAAAGAATTACATTCGCTAATTGACCTCCACTGATGCCAAGTATCCACACTTCTAGACTGATATGCTTAAGAGAAGAATAAGGTGTGTCATCCAGATGACAACTAGTTTGCACTTTGCCTTATGCTGTCAAAATCTAATGTCCATTTTCAATTTTATTACTTGAGAACTGGGGCTGGAGATGTAGCTCAGCCTGTAAAATGCTCGACTTACAAGCATGGTGACATTAGTCTGCTTTCTAGAACACATATCAAACAAAAGAAGTCCTGTATGGTGGCATGTATATATAATCTCAGCAGGAGAATACATAGACAGTGGAAATCCTGGGGTTCTCTGGCCCATTAGCCTATTTGGTAAGCCCTAAGCCAGTGAGAAATCCTTTCTTAACAAAAAATCAAAGTAAAGAGTGTCTGAGAAGCAATACCCAATGAACTCCTCTGGCCTCACTGTACAATTCCACACATGTGTACTCACACTAGCTCACTCACATACGTACATCCACACATGTAAGAACATATACAAATAATAATCATAATCATTATTATCATAATAAGCTTTTAATTTTTGCACTTATGTTCTGGTTCTGGGCTCCTTTAAAATTGGCTAAGCTTTCTCTTTGCAGGTCCCTGTGTACATGGATATTTTATGCAAATGAATCAATGAAACAGATATTTGAATACTTGGAGAATATTTGCAAAGGAAATTTAGAATTATAACAGCCATTTCCTTACTTCACAATTAGCAAACATTTTTACTTGAGAACATGTTTGAACAGAAAAGGAAGACACTGTAATGAGAACATTTTTATTTTTATGTTTTAAAAGAACTAAGACTACTCAATAGGGAGCCATTTATATAAATAGAATCTGCATGTATTATGAGTGGCTTGTTTTGTTGATGCTGTTATTTATGTTGTTTTATTGAAGACGGTGCTTTAATATGTAGATCAGGCCGACCTCCAAATCATGGAGATCATCCTGTACCTTCTTCCAATGTTCTGGACCTAAAGGCATGTACACCACACCTAGCTGGCTATGCTTTTACACAATAAAAGGTTTTAGAGGTTTTTTGTTTTTTTGTTTTAATTTGACACTTTCTTCTATTTTCCTTTACCTGTGTTTCCTCCTTTCATTCTCTTGAAAAAAATGCACATTAATCTAACAAAATATTTTTCTGCAATTTTATGTTCAATTTAGAAGCACATAGTCCAAGTAGAGAGTAAAGCTAAAAGAAAATAATATAAAAACATTAAATTGTGTAATTTTGTGAGTTCCTTACTGGGAAGCCGAGAGGTCCAAGAGAAACTGTTTACCAGTATATTCTGGCTACTACAGTCTTTCCATTCACACTTTTGTGATGGTCCCTGGTCCCTGGGGGTGACAGTGTATGATGTACTTGCCCCACTTATGGATGAGTCGTATTCAGTCACTTATTTCCTTATTTCATAGCACCGGGGAAGGGGAAATCAGAAAGAAATGCCACTAAACTCTGTATCAAATACCCTGTCCACAATTAATGTAACTGGGGCTATTTTCTAGAAAAAGGTGTTTCTAGAAAAATGTTTTGGATAAATAAGAATAACTGTGGGTAAATTACAATTGATTACATTTTTGCCTTATTCTGCTGTCATATGTTTTAATGGTAACAAGGAATTATTCACTTACTTGCAACTTACAAAAGCAATGTAGTTTTACAACATCCTGAGTAAATAAATATTCATGAAAAAAGCCAAATATGAAGTTAAATGTAAAAGATTGTAAGTATATTATAATTTTCATGATCAGGGTCTAAAACTATGATTATCATTTCATAAATTACTATTAATAATATCCATGCAAGTTCTGCCAGCATCAAGATTACAGATTTAAAAAAATCTTATAAAATCAAGCACAGAACATTCATATTGATACAATACATGTGTAGAGTTTTAGGCGTTCTCATTCCATATAGATATCATGTCTAACTCTATATTCAACATAGATAATTTCTGCACCACAAAGGTCCTAAGATTCCTTGGAACTCTGAATTCTCTTGTCATGTACATTATCATTGACCCAAGGATTTTTCATAATATAATATGCTACAAATATTTGTACATAGTGATATATATATATATATATATATGATATTATGAGAACTGCAATCATACATTGTTTGAAAAGAATATTATTATATTGTTTACTAGCTCATTTCTTAGCTAAGATGCCTGTCTTACCTAACATGTGTATAATGATGGCATGTGTTTTATTTCTTTTGTTTCTTAATGGAATACAAGGAATCAATCTTCCCATACAACTAAAATTGCGGTGAGTAGATTCCATTAATATAGAAAAGCCCAACTTAAGTTCAAATTTTTGTACCAGCTTTAAATCTTTCTCTTCTATTGACAAAGTATATTACTTGGCAAACAAATATGAGGATGAATTAAAGTTATTTTTTCCTTTCCTCTTTCATTTTACTCTTCAACAGTTTCCTCTACCCGATGAAAATATAAAAAAGAAATGGGAGTCATAAATTGTCCCATTGCTGGAGTGATAGTGGGACAGTATCACTGAATGGTACTGGATAGTTCCACTTTCATGACATGCTAGTTTTCATCACTAAGCTCTTTATGAAATCAACATGTGTTTGGGATAGTACTCTATTTCAAGCCCTACCCTTTACTAACACACTCTCTCTGGAGTATTGATGTCTCATATTATTTACATAACTGCACTTCTCCACCTTTATGAAGGACAACTTTCTTCTATTTGCTTCAAGCTTCTTCTTTTAGACTAAACATTATACCCTCTTTTTATTTGGGAAGCAAAGGATAAGTCTTTTATAGGAAATATTTTAATTTTTAAAAAAAAAAAATTCTAATGCTTCAAATTGTCATGGTCTCAGGAAAAGTTGAATCACAAGTGCATTTGAGAGTCTCAAGAGCCACAAGCCTAGCCTGACATCCTATAGCAAGGATTGGGAGATTTTGAATCTCGTTTTTTATTTATTTTTTTTTTTTCTGTTTCATTAAAATGCATGTGCCTGTATCATGGCAAAAGACTCCACTCCAAGTTTAGGAGATGTGTATGTAACTAAATATTTTAGCCTTGCATAGCTCTGTGAAATTATAAACACTATTGAACACTATATATACTTTATCTTTGAAACCAATTAAAACCTTTAAATAATGTTAAATTATTAAATTAAAGATTAAACTTATCAGTATTTCACTTAATTTATAGACATTTAGTGGATCTTTCAAAATATGGTAATAAAGCACTTGTATATGAAGTTAGGGCTTTGTTTTAAGTTAGTTATTTTTTAGTATGACTAGAAAAGCTGGAAGTTGCAAAGCAAGTCCTTAGTCCAGCAGGCTCAATGCCACTGCATGTTTTGGGGTCTAACAAAACCAAGGCTGGATAAGAGTATGCTCAGTGGAGGAAAAAATGTTTTTTGGTAGTGTGATCACAATTAACAATTAGAAAATTGTTCTATATATCGATATCTAATCAATGGGGTCATAAATCACTAAAGGTACATGTAGAGCTCATATTAATAAGTGGTCTTTGGTGTTAGATCATAGATTTGTTACTGACTTGTCAGTTGTGCCTGTTGTCTAACTTTTCTAGTTATGATTAGAAATTTCAGAGGTTGAAATTGCCATACCCAAATTTATTTCTTTAACAGTGATGGAATTACTTCTAATATATACAAAGGTTTTAATGATTATAGATAATATGGGCAAGAAACAAGACACATGATAGTAGTTACTTTCAAGTCAGTATTATTTAAAGATGAGATTACAAACAAAGAAGAGAATCATTCCAAAGAAGAGTTGAAGTGAGTGAAAGCATAGGTAAAGTGATGCTCCGACATGGGCATGTCTGGCATGTGGGACAACTTCCATACATATAAATCTTATAGTTCTTGTTCCATTCTGATGTTACTGCTAACATAAGTTACCATTCAGCTCCCAAATTGTAATGTGGTGTTGGGAGTTTCCAAAACACACTTTTTTTTTGGCCAGGTGGTTATGGTACTTGCATTCTCCAGCTCTCGTGTATAGACAAAACTGCTATTTGACAGCCTTTAGCCACATCAGGCATTAAGAATGAGCGGGATGTGAAAGTGATAGTGTAAGAGCACAGCTGCTGGCTTCATTCTGTAGTTACATTGAAAGTAGTTAAATGCTGGTCCTTTCCCAGACAAAGACTAATTTCAGGCTCTCTTAGGTGAGATCATGGAGAATAGTGATGGCATTCAACAATTTTATCAGCCACTAGTCTCTCACCCTCTTGGTGGTTTTAAATGAAATGAATGCATCGCAGAGTGAAATTATTTGGACAGATGTCAGAATATCCCTAAAGAAAAAGCCCAGCCTACTGTGAAGGACTCCTCAGTTACCAAAGGCATACAGAGAGGTGTGCAGACAAATCCTGTTACCCTGTAATGGGATTGATTTGCGTGTCCAGACATGGGTTAGAAATTGCAGTTCTGCACAAGACATAGGCAGAAGAGTGCTTATGTGAGATGAAATTCTGTCTCTAGGAAAGATGGAATATATTTCCCTAAAGTCATTCTGAATCTCTCTCTAATAATTTGCTTGAAGGAAAAGAAAGTCTTTGCTGACACAGAAAATACAGGAGCTTCTTGAGCTTAGCCCTTTGAAGCACAGTCTACAGCAGAGAGAAAGCACAAGAGAATCTACAGAGAAGAAGCCTGCAAAAAAGGAGGGAATTCTGGCTAAAAATCACCTTTGATTTTGGCTAAATAATGACTAGCGTTCTGGAGTATTTTAATGTAAGACTATTTCTTTTTTATTATAGAGACAGTGTAGCATTTTCAACAAAAAGATTTACCCCAGAATATAAACAACAAAACCAAATATTAATATATTTTCCTAATACTCAAAGGTTTATCTATAACTATTTACCCACGATTGTCCTAATCTTAATTTTTGATGTCTTTTATTAGAGTATAATGCTTTTTCTTAAGCGAAGTGTTTGTATTTAATTCTCTGATTGTTGAATAGCCAATGTCATGGATGTTCCCAACAGTGCTGCTGTGTTACTGTTACTATGAACTGTATGAATAGATGGCTACAGCTGAACTTACTCGAGGGTTTTCATTGACCAAACCTTAACCTCAACCAAATTATTTTTATTGATGTAGTTCTAGCATCTATTTCAGTTCCTGGTATGTCATATATACTAATAAATAAATATAATGTTAAAAACTTTATCCTACTAGCTCTTCCTTTCTGGAAAAAAAATACTTTTCCCAATTACTTATCACTTAGTATGATACCAAGTTTGTATCTCTGGCTCTCTGAATCTTGATAAAAATTTCAATACTTCTAGTAGGTAAATACTTTCAATGGAATCCTTCTAAAGTAACCATTAGGGAATGTTGGAATTAATACAAATTAAATGATCCTCTACAAAATCAAAGTGAAAGACTAAATGGAAAACCAGTACTAATAAATATGAGAACTAAATCAACAAGAAGAACAATAACAATGACAAAATGTTTAAGAAGGATGATGTCCCAGTTTGCTTCCTGTTGCTATAGTACACACACCATTACCAAAAACAATTTGGGGACGAAATGGTTTATTGGGCTTATATTTCCATATCACTGTTCATCACTGAGGGAAGTCAAGTCAGGAACTCAAACAAGGAAGGAACATGGAGGCAGAAAGTAAAACACAAAGCGTTGGTGAATACTGCTTCTAGGATTGTTTCCCATGGCTTGCTCAGCCTGCATTCTTTTTTTTATTATTATTAAGAAATTTTCTATTCATTTTACATACTACCCACAAATCCCCCCTCTGCTCTCCTCCCACCCCACCCCCAAGCTTCCCCTCAACCCTTCCCCCATTCCCACCTTTTCCAAGTCAAGGTCTCCCATGGGGAGTCAGCAAAGCTGGGCACAATCAGTTGAGGCAGGTTCAAGCCCCTCCTCCATGCACCAAGGCTACACAAGGTGTCCCACGATAGGCATTGGACTCCACAAAACACACATACCCTACCTAGGGGCCCTCCAAACATTTCAAGCTAAACAACTGTCTCTCTTATCCAGAGAACCTAGTCCAGTCCCATGGGGGCTCCACAGCTATTGGTCCACAGTTCATGGTTTACACTAGTTTGGCTGGCCTCCTCTGTATGTTTTTTTCATCAGGATCTTGATGTCCCTTGCTCATAGAATCCCTTCTCTCTCTCATCAGTTTGTCTCCTGGAGCTCAGCCTGTGGATCTCTGCATCTGCTTCCATCAGTAACTGAATGAAGGCTCTATGATGACAGGGTATTCGTTAATCTGGTTACTGGAGTAGATCAGTTCAGGCACTGTCACGACTATTGCTAGTAGTCTAAAGCAGGGTCATCCTTGTGGATTCCTGGGAACTTCCCTAGCACCCTGTTTCTTCCTATTTCCATGAAGTCTTCATTTATTATGGTATCTCTTTCCTTGCTCTCCGACTCTGTCCCTGTTCCAGCTCAAACCTAAGCTAGCTAACAAGGAGGACCCTAAGAGGGACACATAGATAGCCCAGCACAGGAGAAATAGATGAGATCTACATGAGCAAAATGGGAGTGGGGGGGAATGGAGGGCAAGGAATTGGGGAATGAGAACATACGGAAATGGGAGATTTGAGCTGGAACAGAGCTGGAACAGCCTGCATTCTTATACCACCCAATTGAACTGTACCTTCTCACATCCTTACATCCATGCCCACAGACTTGCCTACAGGCAATCTGAGAGAGGCATCTTCTCAACTGATATTCTTTTTCCCAGATGATTCTAGTTTGTGTCAAGTTGACAATAACAAACTAACAGGCACAGGTGGTAAGGCAGAGCACAGAAATATAACTTACTGAAGCCAGAAGCAACCTTGCGAACTGAGTTTGGAAGGTAGCATTTTGGTACAGAGGGAGCCTGAGAGGAATTAACAATGTCATGGTAATATTTCTGTGAAGTATAGGTACAATTTCTTTAAAATGACAAATGTTTTCTGAATGGGTAATCTCCTAAATTATAACTATAATTATAAATGACCATTGCTTTTATATTTTTTGAAATTTTCATATATATAGTGTTTCTATACTGTTCCCCCTCCCTCTCCTCCATTAAATTTCTCCAGTGTTCTTCCCAGTGCTTCTTAATTTATGTCCTCTAATTCTTTAATCATAGTTTTTACAGATGTTTATATAGGTGCCTTTATAAGAACAACCTGCATGTACCATTGAGTGATGTCCATATGTATTTTGGGCTGACGTTTTGGAATTATCTAGCTTATTAGGTGCCTCATCCCCAAAGAAGACTATTCCCCCTTGCTCAAAAACCAATTATTTTCTGTTGCCGTCCTAGGTTGAATCCTTGTGAGAATTGCCCCATTTACACTGGTTATGAGAAGCAGAGTAATCCTTGAGTGAATATGTAAAGACTGAATGAAGTTCTGAAAGGATTTGTGGTGTTGATATGGAAACAGCCATGTCAGAGACATCAATGCCTCAGAATCATGAGAATTGACAATATCTTTCCCTGGTGAAGTTTAGAGGAATGCCAAAGACTTCCTCTGACCTAAGTACAAATATTGACAGTATATGCAAGTACTATTGTTCACAAACAATTGACTAGTTTGTGCAAAAAGTAGCAAGTTCAACTTCCTACTGGACTATGGTATCTTGAGACTGCTTCTCTACAGAGACCTCCTACTGAGATTAACTAACTCCTTCTCTTTGTGCTACACTTAATAAATGCCCTGAGGATCCAGGTTGCTTGTGTAGTTCATGCCGCTCTGTTAGAGTAAGCACAACTCACCTGATCGCAGCTTTTTTGTGTCTGTTCTTCATTTCTTCCGCATCCATGTCAGGTTGCTAAACTCAAGCTGTGCAGAACACAAATATTGACGTGCAATTGTTGTCATTGTTAGACTCTTGTATAGGCAACCAGATTGCTGAAATTTTCTTTTGGTAGCATTCTTTCTCTGTCATCTGTAGAACACTATCTCACAGCACATGTTTCATCCTAGTCCTCTGACTCTTGAAATATTTCTGTCCTCTCTTTCAAGATTTTCCCTGAGCCTTAGGTGTACAGGATGTGTTGCAGCTATATCAATTATGGCTGGGCATAACACTATCAATTGTTCTCTGCATTTTGATCAGTTGTGGTTTTCTGTCATGATCAGTATCTGCTGTTAAAAGAAGCATTTTGGTTAAAAATATGAGAGCTATGTTTATCTGTGGTTATAAAGATCTGTACTTAGAATGCAATTAGAAATTATAGTGGATATTGTGAAGTGATAGTAGTAAGTTCTCTGTTATAGGAGAGAAGCAATCTGTAGCCCTGCAAATTATAATGCTGTTGTAAACCAACAGGGGACAGTATGGCAGTCTACTCCTCAAGGTTCAATAGTGGCATTTACGTTGTGGAGCTAACTTGTGTCAAGGCTTGATCAGCCAGAATTCATACCCAGAACAGTGAAATTAGTATACTATCTGTAGCCAGTAAGACCATGAAATCTAGATGTGCTTTGCTTTTGGAAAGATTTACTTTTTCATTTCCACTTAGGGTTTCTTAGTTATTATGGGAAGTGGAAGAGATTGAACAGCCTTCAAAAGGTTTTTTATGCTTGCTTATATCAAGTTTCCCTGACTTAGAACATTGAATGGTTATGCAAATGCTTGAAATGTTTTTGTCTCAGCATATGTGTCTCTGAAGCAATATATCTGCTTGCTTCAGATAGCCTAGGATATCCTGAAGCTGGAGTTAGAGGCAACTGTCAGTGACCTCACTTGAGTCATGGAAACTGAATTCACATCCCCTCCAAAAGCAGTGCATGCCCTAAATTGCTGAACCATTTATCCAGCCCACTTTTAAAATATATGAAAATATATACATTTTTATTTATTTTGTAACTTTTTAAAATTTATTTATTTATTTTGGATCCCACATGTAGTTTCCCCTCCCTCCTCTACAACTAGTCCCACTCTCCGCCTCCCTTTCTGACCCTCAAAACCTCTTCTCCTCCATTTCTATTTAGAAAAAGGCAGGCTATCCATAGATATCAATAAGACATTGAGTGTCAAGTAGTAGTAAGACTAAGCACATCTCCTTGGATTAAGGATTGGGGAGAGCAACTCAATATGAGAAAGAGAGTCTCAAAAGTCAGCAAAGGAGACAAACACAGCCCCTGCTCCCACTGTTAGGAGCCCACAAGAATCAAGCTACCCAACTGTCACATATATGCAGAGGGACTAAGTCCGTCTCATGCAGGCTTCTTGGTCATCTGTTCAGTCTCTGTGATGTAGCATGAACCTTAAAAGTTCTTATTAATAAGATCAAACCTGAGGCCAATTATTGGGGTCAATGCTGGTAGATCAGAGAGACAGAATCAGCCACAGCAATCTTACCTTGCCAATTCCTCAGCTGATCCTGTTTCCTCAGACTGGAAGCCTCTGAGTCCTCATCCAGAATGCATCTCAGCTGAACTGTGTTGCTCCAAAGCCTGAAAGCTTAACCAGCCAAATGCCCTTATTTTCTGGTCCACATGCCTTATATACATTTCTGCTTTCTGCCTCATCCCTGGTATTAAAGGCTTGCTTTCTGGGATTAAAGGTGTGATGAGTCTCCATGCTTGTCTGTATCCTTGAACACATGGATTTTTGACTCTGGAATGCTAGGCTTAAAGGTGTGTGCTACCACTGCCTATCCTTTATGTTTAATATTGTGGCTGCTCTGTCTCTGACCCCAGATAAGTTTATTAGCATGCACAATATTTGGAGGAACACAATACCACACTGTGAGCTGCTCTGAGGCCAGATTAGTAACAGTGGGTTTCCTTGTGATGTCTTTCTTTCACACCTCTGGCTCCTGCAATCCTTCCTCTTTCTCTTAAGCAGGATTCTGAAAGCTCTACCTAATACTTGGCTGTTGGTCTCTACATCTGTTTCCATAACTTACTGGATGAAACCTCTCTGATGACAATTGGACTAGGCACCAATCTATGAGTATTAGAGAATACTATCAGGCATCATTACTTTGACAATTTTGTTTCTTAGATTGTGTTTGGTTCTATGATAGGTATCTAGGTCATCCAGCCGGTGAGTCCTGGTGCTCCAGGCAGTGTGAGGCATGAACTCACTCTCCTAGCATAGGTCTCAGGCTGGACCAATCATTGGTTAGTCACTCCCACAATCTGTTTCACCCTTACCCCAGTTTATCCCATAAGTCAGACAGACTGTAGGTCTAAGGTTATGTGGCTGAGTTGGTGCCCCAATCCCTCCAGTGGTAATCTTGCCTGGTCACAGGAAGTGGCCAGTTCAGGTTACATATTTCCTATTGCTTGGAGCCTTAGCTTGGTTCATCCTTGTAGATTCCTGGGAATTTCCCTTGCACCAGAATTCTACCTGACCCTGAAATGACCCCTTTCTAGTCTTCTCTTTCAGTACTCTCTGGCCCTACCTCCACATGATCCCTCATGGACTCCATTTTTAATTAAATTGGTTTTCTGAAATGTAGATTAGTGTGTGTGTGTGTGTGTGTGTGTGTGTGTGTGTGTGTGTGTGTGTGTTTTGTATTTTGGAAATCAGCCTACTGTTTGATGTGGCATTAGCAAAGATCTTTTTCCATTCTATAGGCTGCTATTCTGTTCTATTAATGGTGTCCTTTACCTTACAAAAGCCTCTCAGTTTCATGAGGTCCCACTTAATAATTATTGATCCCAGTGCCTGTACTACTGCTGTTTTATTTAGGAAGTTGTCTCCTGTGCCAATATGTTCAAGGTTATTTCGAATTTTCTTTTCTATCAGGTTCAGTATATCTGGATTTATGTTCAGGTCTTTGATCCACTTAGATTTGAGTTTTATTCAGGATGAAAGATATGTATCTATTTATATTCTTGTAAATGCAGACATCCAGTTAGACCATCACCATTTGTTGAAGACGCTTCCATTTTTCCATTGTATATCTGTGGTTTATTTGTCAAAAATCAGGTGTCCATAGGCATGTGTACTTACACCTGAGTCTTTGATTTGATTCAATTGATCCACCTGTCTATTTTTATGTCAATACAGTGTATTTCTTTTTAATTAAGAAAAATTTTATTCATTTTACATACAAACCATAGATCTCCCTCTCTTCCCTCCTCCTATCTCCCCAGCCTTCCCACCTCATCCCATCTCCCATTCCCTCCTCTGACAAGGTAAGACCTCCCAAGGGGAGTCAGCAGAGCCTAGTACATTCAGTTGAGGCAATTTTTATTACCATAGCTCTGTAGCAGAATTTGAGATCAGGGATAGTGATACTTTTGGCCATTTTTTTTTAATTGTAAAGGACAGTTTTAGTTATCCTGTTCTTTTGTGTGTTTATTTGTTTTTCAATATGAAGGTGAGTATTTTTCTTTCAAGGTCTGCAAAGAATTCTGTTGGAATTTTAAGGGAATTGCATTGAATCTGTAGATTGCTTTTGGTAAAATGACCATTTTTACCATGTTAATCCTATTGATCCATGAGCATGGAAAGATCTTTCCACCCTCTGACATATTCTCCAATTTCTTTATTTAAAGACTTGAAGTTCTTGTCATACAGGTCTTTCACTTGCTTGGCCAGGGTTACCTAAGATATTTTATAATCTTTTTCACTGTTGTGAAGGGTGTTGTTCCCTTACTTCTTTCTCATCCTGTTTATTGTTTGTGTATGGAAGGGCTACTGGTTTTTCTCTTTTTGATTGAATCTTGTATAGAGGAAATCACTAAAGATATTTATCAGCTGAAGTAGATCCCTGGTAGAATTTTGGGTGTTGCTGACATATACTATAATATCATTTACAAATATGGATACATTGACTTCTTCCAAGTTGTATCGGCTTGATCTCCTAAATTTTCTTATTGCTCTAGCTAGAACTTTAAGAATTAAATTGCATGGCTATGAAGAGACTGGACAGCCTTGTCTTATTCCTGGTTTTAGTGGAACCAATTTTCTCTCCATTGAATTTGAGGTTGCCTATCAGCTTTCTATATAAGCCTTTATTATGTTCAGGTATAATCCTTATATCCCTGATCATTTGGAGATATTTATCATGAAGGGGTGTTGAATTTTGTAAAAGGCTTCTTCAATATCAAATGAGATGATCATGTAGGATTTTTTCTTTCAGTTTGTTTATATGGTGAATTATATTGACAGATTTTCATAGGTTGAATCATCCCTGCATCTCTGGGATGAAGCCTATTTGATAATGATGCATGATCTTTTGGATTTGTTCCTGGATTTGATTTTTGAGTATTTTCTTGAGTATTTTTGCATCAATGTTCTTGGGAGAAAGTGGTCAGTAATTTTTTCTTTGTTGAGTCTTTGTGTGGTTGGGTATCAGGGACTGAGACCTCATAAAAGTAATTTGGCAATGTTTCTTCCTTTTCTATCTTGTGGAATATTTTGAAGAGTAGTAGTGTACACTATTCTTTGAAAATCTGATAGAATTCTGTGCTAAAACTGTCCTTTGTGATTGGGAGATATTTTAATTAACATAATTTATTTAATGATTCTTTGGAAATTTCACATTATGTACTCCAGACCTGGCCCTTGGCAGCAGCTTGGGCTCTAATGCCACCATGGCTTCAGGTGGCAGCACAGGCCACTCAGATCAGCATGGCTCTAGCAGCGCAAGTCCCTTGGACACCAACAATGCCACAGGTTTGGCCCAGACCCTGGGCTTCTGTGTGGTCTTTGGTGGCAACATGGCCTTAGAACTTCAACGCAGACCCCAACTATTTTAGGACTGTGGATCCAGACATGTTACATGCCACCAGCCAATCCTGGATGTCACCATTGCCCCAGACGGTAGTGCCAGCAACTCAAATCATGGCTCTTGGACTCCAACATGGCTCAGGTGGTGGCCTAGCCCTTGGGCATCCACATGGCTTTTGATGGTAACAGGAGCCATAGATATCAACACTGGCTCGTGTACTACCACAGGCCTAGATATTGCCCTCAGTTACAGCTCTGGCCCAGTTGTCATCATGGCATGAGGTAGCAGCATCATAGACCACCAAGATCTGTATGGCCCTAGCTGCAGCATTGCCCTCAGTAACAAACATAGTCTCAGGTGGCTGATCAGACCCTGTACAACCACACAGTCATTAGTTGCCACAGGCCATGGATTTCAACTCAGACCCTGGCTGCTATAGGGCCACATCCAAACATGATCCTTGTCAGCAGGGCAGGTCTGGACAACACCATGGCTCTTGGTGACAATCCAGGCCACTCAGATCAGTATTGATCTAGCAGTGGTATGGTACTTGACCCTCTGACACCTACATGGCCACAGGTGGCAGCCCAGACACTGGCACTCTTATAGCCCTTAGTAGCAGCATGGACTATAGAAGTCAACCCAGACCCTGGCTGTGATATGACCATGGACCCAAACATGGCCCTTGGCAGTAGCCTGGGCTGGACTTCATTATGGCCATGGGTGGCAAGTAGGCCACCCATATAAACCTACCCCTCACCTTTACTTCTTCCATTCTACCTCTTTCCACAGTACATGAACCATTCTCTTTCTTTCCCATTTCTCCACCACAGTTTGCTCATCATAATGGCATCTACCCACCTGGTGACACAGGTTCCAGGTAGGCCAGCAGAGGTCTTTATACTAGCCAAGGCTACCATATGGGTACCTAGCACTCCTCTGAGCCAAATTGCATCATCCAGGTCTATTGGTTCAGAGACTTTTAATGACTGCTTCTATTTCCTTAGGGGCTGTAGGTATATTTAAATTGCTTCTAAAAATGATCTTGATTTAATTTTGTAAAGTGGTATCCATGAAGAAATTTCTTTTAAATTTTCCAACTTTGTGGAGTACAGGTTTTTGAAGTCTGACCTAAAGATTCTCTAGATTTCTTCAAAGTTTGTTGTTATATTCCTCTTTTCATTTCTGATTTTGTTAATTTGGATATTCTCTTTCTGTCTTTTAGTTAGTTTAAATAAGGTTTTGACTATCTTGTTGATTATCTCAAAGAACCAACTCTTTGGTTCATTGATTCTTTGTATTGTTCTCTGTGTTTCTATTTTATTGATTTCAACCCTCTATTTGATTATTTCCTGCTGTCTACTCCTCTTGAGTATATTTGCTTCTTTGTGTTCTAGAGGTTTCAGTTGTGCTGTTAAATTGCTAGTCTGAGATCTCTTCAAATATTTAATGAAGGCACTTAGTGTTATGAACTTTCCTCTTAGCACTGTTTTTATCATGTCCTGTAAGTTTGGTTATGTTGTGAATTCATTTGCTCTGAATTCTAGAAAGTCCTTAATATCTTTCTTTATTTTTTCCTTGACTGAGTAGTAATTTACTAGAGAATTGTTCAGTTTCCATGAGATGCTAAGCTTTATGTTGTTTCTGTTGCTGTTTAAATCCAGCTTTAATACATGATGGTCTGATAGGACACAGGGTGTTATTTCAATTTTGCTGTATCTGCTAAGAATTGCTTTGCGACTGAATGAATATGTGGTCAATTTTGGAGAACATTCTATGCAGTGTTGAGAATAAAAAATATTTTTTTATGTTGTAGTGAAATATTTGTAGATGTCCATTATGTCTATTTGGGTCACAAAGTCTATTAGTTCCTGTATTTCTCTGTTTCATTTTAGTTTGGATGATCTGTTCATTGGTGAGAGTATAGTTAGTATTGAAGTCTCCAACTATCCATGTGTGAGGGTCAATGTGTGATTTAAGTTTTAGTAGTGTTTCTGTTAAATACTTGGTTACCCTTGTGTTTGGCACATAGATGTTAAAAATTGAGATGTCATTTTGCAGGATTTTTCATTTGATAAGTATGAAATATCCTCCCCCAAATCTTTTGGTTAATTTTGCTTTGTAATCTATTCTGTTAAACATTAGAAAATACCAGGTTGCTACTTGGTGCTGTGGGACGGTCTGTATGTCAAATTGCTCTGATTGGTCAATAAATAAACACTGGTTGGCCAGTGGCCAGGCAGGAAGTAGGTGGGACAAGGAGAGAGGAGAATTCTGGGAAGCCGAAGGCTGAGGCGGAGAGACACTGCAGCCGCCGCCATGACCAGCAGCATGTGAAGATGCCGGTAAGCCACCAGCCACGTGGCAAGGTATAGATTTATGGAAATGGACTAATTTAAGCTATAAGCACAGTTAGCAAGAAGCCTGCCACGGCCATACAGTTTGTAAGCAATATAAGTCTCTGTGTTTACTTGGTTGGGTCTGAGCGGCTGTGGGACTGGCGGGTGACAAAGATTTGTCCTGACTGTGGGCAAGGCGGAAAACTCTAGCTACAACTTGGAGCCATTTGCTTGGAAAAAAAATATTTTATTTAACCGTTTACTTTGAGATAATATCTGTCTTTGATGTTGAGGTGTACTTTGTATGCCCAGAAAGATGGATTTTGCTTTTGCATCCATTCTGTTTCTCTATATCTTTTTATTGAGGAATTGTGACCATTGATATTGAGAGGTATCAGTAATCACTAATTGTTAATCCCTTATTTTATGGTAGTGTCTGTGTATGTATGTATGTATGTGTGTGTGTGTGTGTGTGTGTGTGTGTGTGTGTGTGTGTGTGTTTCCTTCTTTGGTTTATACTAGTGTTATAATATTTATTGCCTGTGTTTTCATGGTTATAGTTAATCTCCTTGTGTTGGAGCTTTCCTTCTAGTTATTTATGAAGGGCTGAGTTCATGGATAGATACTATATAATTTGACTATTACATGAAATATCATGTTAAATATCATGAAAATCACATTTCTGGTGATTGAAAGTTTCCTGGTTATGGTAGTCTGGATTGGCATCTGTGGGCTTTTAGAGTCTGCAGCAAATCTGTCCAGGCTCTTTTGACTTTTAAAGTCTCCATTGAGAAGTCAGGTGTAATTGTATTAGGTCTGCCTTTCTATGTTATTGCGCTTTATATTGCTATACCACTCTCCTGAAGGTATGTTAGAATCTTTCTATTTTCCTCTTGTTATCTCGGTTTATTGCTTTCGATAATCTTATGCTATGTGGAGTAGGTTCTTTCGATGTTTCTTGGGTCCCATATTCTAGTAAATCTCTCTCTGTCTCATTTTGCTTATAAGCTCCTTGTACCCATTTAATAGTCATGCAGGAGTACTTGCCTTAGGTAATTAGATCTCAGACTTTCTTCTTCTAGAATTTTGTTAAAATGTTTTTTTAGGGCCGGGCGAACCTTGTAGTGGACGCATGCTCTTATCTAAATCCCGAAACACTACGGAAGACGGACACGATGGCAAAGTTTGTGGAAATCTAGTGAGTTATTGAGGCCCATGCCTGGCTATTCAAAAACACATAAATGTTTCAATGATGACATTATCCAGGAAAGGCCTATAACAGACACTACATTCAAATTTAAAGTGCTCAGAGAAACCCCACAAAAATCTCAATAAAACCCTAAAGAGAAGAAAAAAAAAGAAAAAAAGAAAGAGAAATCATATTTCTGGCTGTGACTAAGAATAGCGTACTCATCTCTTACCCATTTCTTACTCTTATTCATAATGTTGTCTTTTCATCATGATACCAAGATTCCTGGAGTATGGAGGTAACAAAGAATGCTCTCTTACATATGACATTGGGAGGAGAGAAACCATTCTTGACAATCGAGCTACCTATTTCATATGCTTATTTGTTTCTTCACACAACTATGAACGATTCCCTCTTCACTAATATTCTATTTTCTTTCGTTGTGCTCAGATAGCTTGCACCTGAGGCTTCACCCATCTGTCTATAATCCCATCTAATATTATTCATTTCACACAGAATTCTCCTGTTTACATTTCTTTATTGGCTACACACATTATACCACATTTACGATACTATTTATACACAGATATTATTAATAACAAATATACTAGATTCATACTGGCCTTTTTTTTCTGGGTATTCATTTCTTGTACAGTTTCATATCTAATCTAAACTCAAATTTTATATATAAATTATGGTGTCCACTTTGACTGTGCTTATGAAAGATTATTCAGTATTAATATATCTCTTACAAGAAGTATTGGTTTTAAATACTTCTCTCATCTCCTGGAAGTCTACAGCGTGTACTAGCATCGTTCAGGTGTTTACGAAGGTCTGTCATTGTCGGATGAGCTATGGACTTGGGTGAGTGACGGACTATTGCCGCCAAGGAAATGAATGTGATCCTGTAAGGAGTATCTTATCACTTAACTATCTACATCGGCAATCGTGTAATTTGAGTAATGTAGAAACAAGGGTTCTCATTCACGACTCTTCTACGGTGGAGACCAATATCTGGTAATTTTATAGTCTCTTCGAGTGTTGCAATGCGGTTTATTTTCTGTTCTTTTGCCTTGTTTCTGTTTCCTTTCTGGTATTACGATTCTCTAGGCAATATATGGGCGGCCCACAAATGGGATACTCAATTAGATGGCGGTGGAAGCCTCATGATGCAGCACTATGCGCTAGTCTAAGTTTGGGGCTTTGATATTATGTGGGTATGATCAGGATCAAATGTCGCAGTCAAGTGCCATTATTATTATAGGACAGGATAATCTATCTTCTGCCTTATTGGCATATATTTTGAGATGATATAGTCTACCAAGTCTTCCATCCAGATACTTTGAGCACACGAGAGTAAAGGTGACTTCTGGAGGGAGGACGGGCTGTCTTATAGCAGCGATGCACTTATTTAAGGTTCGGGCGGTGACCAAAGTTTTCCCCCCCACCTCTACAGCATTGAGATAAACCACCCACATGATGGGCGGAGACGGGTTTTTTCCCAAGAATGGGTTTTTTCCTTTTTGGCCGCGGCCAATAGTAGGAGATGATGAGGCTTTACAGAGAAGAGAGGCTAGGAACATTAGTCTGACAGAAGACTTATCATAATTACACATAAAGTATCTCATTACAATATGTCTAATTGAACTGTGACGGTACAATTATAACAAGCACCATTTCTTTCATCACAGTCTGGATAGACAAGCAGCTCACGAGACAAGACATACTCCTTACGACACATATGTGGTGTCTTCATATATCTATATATAGGCAACATAAACAGTGCACCGAAGTATTATAGCCCAGACAGGAAACAGTCTAAATTTGTTTTAGTGCTTCTGTGACATACTGAGGCTGGTAAAATGAGATCGAGTTGGAGAGAATGTTGATACATAGATAATATGCTATTTGTCTAAAGTGTACATGTTGGATCAATAAATATATAGACAACCTTGAGTCAAGTGCGCCCATAGCGACCAGGCAGGAGTAGGTGGACAAGGAGAGAGAAGAATTCGGCGGAAGCAAGTACAGGCCAGTGACAAACAGAGAAGTATGCGTAGAGAGAGACATGCACTACCAGCCCGCCGCCATGACAGCAGCATGTGAAGACGCCTATCATCTCGCGCTTCATATCACAATCAGCTCTATCCATAGAGCAGGTATAGATAAGGAAATTATGAGGATAGAGTGTTCCGCAGAATTGAATAAATTAAGCTCAATAGACGAAAAATGGTTTTAGCAAGAATCGCAATGTCTCCAATCACTAAGCCATACAGAATATTATCCACATTGCAATATAAGTCTCCGTGTGTTACTGTGGTTGGGAATCTCTGAGCGGTCAAATTCAACTTGAGAGACCTTTTGAACGGGCGATCAGCAGAATTAGATCTCTATTTAGAGGTGGGCAAGGCATGCCGAGAAAACATTCATAACTACCAAATAATGAGTTTGAAAATTTAAAAGCTTCACTTTCTTAAAATTGTGCTTTTTCCAAAATTCTGCAGTGTTTTTTCCTGTTTTGCCGGAAATTGGGCATAATGATCCTCATTAAATCACCATTACTTTACACAAAATCAAAACCAGACTATACATATTTTGTTCTAGTCTTGTAAGAATATGCGGTTCAAATTATAGATATAAGGAGAATTAATAACAGATAAGTTAGTCAGTGAAGAGACCATTTAGAATCTCTATTTGCTGACGTTCAAATAAAGGGCGCATGTAATCACTAGTAATTGATTCTGCAGGTATATCCTACTATGGCATTCGAGACATGATGACAAAGCTTAAGAGTCGAGCTGGAAGGGCACATTATTACAGTTGCTTGAGTAGATAGCACTATAATGTAGTGTCTCCTATAATAGTCACCCTATATCACAACAGATGAGATATGCGAGGAGCCTTATTCTCTCATATTTATAGAATAGCAGTCTATGTAGAGCTGATTAATCGTATTAGACCACCATGCAAAGATCTCTGTCCATAAGGCATCCACTGTGGCAAATTGATGCTGAAAACCTTTTATAATTTGTAAAATGTGAGCATAATAGGCTATAAAAAGAATTTTACAAGAGCTTATTTGCATATTCGCGACTTAAATTCCTTTCTCTTCGATCTCTGAAGAGTCACAAAAAAGAGCAATTAATCTATTTTTGCCTTAGAAAAATGCAGACAAAAGTTATACTAACACCTAGTGGAAACGCTCATTGATCGGGATTCATATTTTTAACTAAGTATTTCTTATAGCATCATGAGGTCACAGATTTATCTTATTTCAAAATTACAACATTTACAGATTCTAATGAAACACACGAACATAACCACCGTCTCTACTCTCTGGCGCCCTCTGACATACCCCAGTCCTCTGTTATTTTCCTACAATATCAATGCTTTTTTATTTCAAGAATTATATTGCAAGGCGATGCATTTGAATGTACACACCTATTTATATAACTATAACTCTTGAATCTATATATGCTACTTATATGTTTCCAGGGATGACCATTTGGAACTGGCCAACAAATTTTGTGCTCTCCCCTGGGAAAGACTACTCTCCTGCCCAGTTTCCTTAGTTGACTATATTGTGTGATGTGAGGGTCGTATGTTGTAAAGTTGAGCTACGTTCGATGTCCGTGTAGAGAAAAGAAGAATAGGATGAGGCGCTTTAATACTACTTGTCTGCAAATTATAGAAGGGGAGATCATAAGATTGCTGTAATTTGCGAAACTTGAGGCTCTCTACAGCAGAGCTTTTATTGCCCTCATGTGCAGTTCAGAGCAGGTCCATGGTGTCTACCCTGTTCAATTCACATTGACTGACATGCTGGTCAGGCTGGTATGGGAATGTTAAGTCTTCATATAGCTCTTTGCGAATTAGGTAGAACATGACTCTTCACTAGACATGAATCCCAACTCTTGTTTTTTGTAAATCAAACTCGTTTAATACGATAGTCTTATTTCTGCAAGTATTGATTCCTGAATCAGTTATAGTACACGTGGAAAGACTTAGAGAATATTTCTGTTAGAAAGAAGCCTATTTCCAGCTTCTAGTCTGGAAGTTCATAACAATACCTACCAATAATCAGAGCCACGAGATTTCAACAGTAACTAGCATAGCCTAAAGCAGCAGAGGCGCAACCGGGGGACTCTGAAGTACAGCCAGATGCAGCATGCATACTGACTCAGAATGCTCTTCAATCAGAGCCCACAAGCCAGTGACCACACTCTATTCTCGTTCCTGACCTGGACACACTAGACTGTAGACCAAGGGGTACTGTTATGATACTGAGCACGAGAACAGTAACACTTCACATAACAACAAGACATGCGGCCTCACGATCGTCACATGCTAGATCTTTTGCGCGAGATACCGTATGCTAGATCACTAATCTACTTATCATTTGTAAAGTTACACGATACCCACTAATAAGATCTATCCCACTGTAAATACTAAATGAATGTGAAGTATTGATCTAATAATTTTGACACCACACATCTGCGCATAGCACATATGGCGACATAATATCACCAAAACTGCGCACACACTAATTTGTTCTGAGAAGAATGTGGGGCAAGACATATCTATGTACTTGCATTGGTCCGTATATCTATGGAAGTTTGTCTTCTTGGCACAAAATGGCACTACTGGACAAAAAATGATGAGCCTTTAGCGCACCTTAGATTCTGGCAAGCCAGTACGAAATGCAACTGCTGTCCTCTTCTGGACATGAGCTGTGGACATACAAGTCGAGACATAGCACTAAGACCAGCTATCGTTCACTGTCTCCACTGACCTGCCAACGAAACAGCGCTACAAGAATGACGAGCTTCTCCTCATGATTCTGCTTCTGAAAATGGTCTGTCAGATACTTCTATGCCTGTAGCCAATTTGAATGCAACCAAAATGCTGAAAACATTAGGTGACTGTGCCAGGCTGCCAGCTGTCCTCTGTCCTTACTCTTGCAAAGATTCCCCGAAAGTTCTTGCATCCATCTACCATTTCTCAGGTAGCCATTATATTCCTTCTCACGCATTTATATTGATGTTATTTTGAGAAGAACATGTCAATTGGATACGTCCTTATGTTCTGAACTGTATGCATTATAATAATACACAGAACAATATTAACCATACACTTGTACTCTACAATGAAGCGGTTGATGCACCAAGATATAGCTAGGTTACTCATAATATTGAACCTTACGAAAAATTATTAAAACCTAATTTGGAGTATATACTGCAATAGTATATAAAAGATCTTATTTACATCACAGATTACATGAAGAAAATTCTATATATTCTCTGAGTCAGTGTTCGAGAGAGCAGCGGTTTCAATGTGCATAAATACTTTAGACTAACAATTACAGTTACTGGAACAATTATCCTTATATGACTCTAGCGAACTCCTGAGATTCTTAGTCAATGGTGCTAATACTATAAGACCGTGATATTGTTCTTTGACAATTTGCACTATCACCAGTTATGTAATATTTTATCGCGATCCTTTATAGAGTGCGAAGAGAGACTCAGTTCAATAATTCATGTCATGTATCTATTCTCATCTATGGACAAATTCTATATTGTAATACCACTTCAAGTATACTATTTGCAATATAGTAAGAATCTGTTTACTAGTCACAAACACTTTCTTAGTCATAAGACACAGACAAAGGGCATATGATAATAATCGAGTGTAAGCCACAGTCATCTACAAGGTCATGGCAATGGGTCCGAGATAGTTAATACCACTCAGTCACTATTTGCAACCTAGATCACAGCAACGAGGATCTACAATCACTATCAGAAACGCGCAGGGCCAAGGAGGCGCTCCATGTAATGTAAAAAAAATTCAAGACCTTTACAATAGTACGAGATCACGACTTTCTCGCATACTGGCTCATTCGTCGCATCTTGTATAATTCATTGCCGAGCACAATGGAAAGACTAGAGTCAGAGAGTAAAGACAATAACAGTTGAATAGCAGATCACGTTCAACTGAGAGCAATAGGCGAACACAGAAAAAAGAGAGACGTTAGGAGGACTAGAGACAGGCACTTTGTCTATTGTGCTCAAGCACACCCAAGCACTTATACCGGATGACCTAATCTCTCTACTCATTTGTGTGTAGAAAGAACTAGACAGAAAAAACTCGAAACAAGATAAATATAAATCTCTCATAATTAGTATTAAAACATAAAAGATTCTTGAGTAAGGTGAGACAAGTCAAACTCAGAGATATTCACATCACATAGAGACGTCTATAAGGAATACATTTAAGCTCCAGTACTACATACTATGCATTTATGAGTTTATAGAGTATTCCTATAGTTGTCTCTCAATGACTGTTTCAACCGAGAAGATTCTTACATGTATATGAATGATACCAGCATTTCACAAGTGCAAGCTAGTGATATCGCCTAGGTCTTGCACGAAACAAATACCATCTTTATGAGCAAATTAACTTAGATTTCCAGGATCTGTTTATTCCAGGGACACAAGAGGATCTTCTTTGTATATCTTCTACTCGAATTTAGTATCTCTAGAACTAAGAATCTCTCTCATCGCAACAAACATTATTATAGACATATACATACTAAACGACATGTTGCAAGCTTAGGTTTCTAGTCCTATCATGGATAAGGCAAAGAAAGCCCAACAAAAACTTAACACTGGTGCTACTATTCCTAGGAAAATTATTGTCCATCAAACAATTAATCATCCATTCATGTTCTATCATAAATAACCAACATGCCAGCCTGAGCTCTTTAATAAGGAAAACCCATTAAGTTATCTGTGAGAAAAGCAAGTTTTAAGAACTTTATAACCTAATAAGTAATATCAAGAAAATAAAATGAAAAACTAACAGGTTCAAGGCTTGGGCTTTGGGTTGAATTTTCCTCAGTTAAATCCCTCTCTAATAATTCCAGTACAAACTAGTTTCCAAATTGGTGGACACAACAGACTAAGCATTATATGAGATAAAGCAGAGAGAGTAATATAATAACTAGAGATACTATAGAGCACATCATCTAACTCCAATTATGCATTTGATGCCCTATCTAAGTAATTCTATTGCTCCTTGTATCTACTTTGGCATATTGACCTACATGCTCTACCTATCACTCTCATAATGAATCACCAGTTACAGAAATCAGCAATGTTTGAGGTTCCATATTAGTATAGTCTTAATTTGCAGCACGCAACACATAGTTTCTGTAAGTGTGTTAAGATAATATATTCATAACTCATAATATCTACTTAGTTCAGTCAAGTCAGATCATCACACAGTCTTAATCCTGAAGAGATTATAACAATTTTTAGATTTGCCATTATGGAAACTAAATTTTTTTCTTCTCGCATATATTGGAGTGCTTAAATTGTCGCAACAATGTGAATCATATGCTCATTCTTTATTGTGGATGTATCTATGTTGTACACCTCTCAGAGCTATCCATCAGATTATGTGTATCTAATCTATACAAAATCTGCTGAGCAAACTTTTGAAGAGTTTAATGCTTCTAAAATGATATGATTTCATTTGTCCACTACCCATGCACTTCCTCTCTCCTATAAATCTTGGATTTTTAGTGAACCTTTCTAAGTGTAATTCACTCTCTGTATTTACTAATCACTCTGTTGCTTAGTAGTCTTCTAGAAGATCAGAATATGGTTTTTCAATCTTGAGAAGAGCTCGTGAGGTAAATCCATAAACACGCTACTTATGCAGAAACATTTTTACACATACACAACTTTCCTTTCAAAATTTTATCGGCAATCCTTGCATAGTCTAATAGGACGTCAATATATTTAGTTGTCTGTTTCCACCCACATTATCATCATTAACATGTACCACTGAATCTTCTAGTTTCACATAGTGAATCATTCTTGTCTCCATTACACTCAAGTTGTCTTATAGTGGTGCATTCAGTCTATCTCATCTATCTCTATCGCGTCTATCTTTATGCTCGATGTATGTTACATGCTCTTCAAGTGGACAGTTCTCACATACAATGGTTAGATCAGTCTGTGTAATGTAACAAATGTGAATGCTTTAGCCCTACCCTATCAGTCTGAAACATTCAGGGCGACTTTAACCCTTGTAGCTGAAACATACATAGCAGCTTCAATGAGATTACTCAAGCTAAAAAAGCACACCTAAAGTCAATAACTCAACATAAGGCTAGTCTACCAACATCTCCGCGAAACCTCCAGACACTGATCAAAATATATATTAGTGATAAGTACACTAACACGAAGAGGATATCGTAATAGATGAACTAACTGTTCAGATATCCTAGTAGCTCTACAAGAGAAGAAGTATTTAGAGCAAAAAAAAGAAGTTTTTAAAAGTTCACTCAACATCCATCAGATCTCCCTCAACTTGATTAATGCGAGTCTCGAAAATAGCACAAAAGTCTCCCATAAGAACAGTCTATCATTGTCCAAGGCATTTATTTTTGTGCAATATACTGAAGAAGAAAAACCTCATAAATGAAGGAAAAATGATTGGTGTACTATGAGTGAGATGTAGCTAGGAGATAGACAAACGTAGCTCAATAATCATCAATTTTAGATGAAACCAGAGACTCACCTAACGATTGTGAGCATTAAGGTCACTAAGAACGAAATATCAGAGGGGTGTTGTGACTATCAGTGTTTGAATAATAATGTGTCACGAGGTGGAAAGGATGCCTTGAGTATTTTCACAAAAACATGTCATATCCCAGTGCCCCGGGTCTCTGCTTACCTAAACGTGACATAATTATACTGATTTAATGTTTAAGTTCTTGAGCAAGACACGATTCTCACACTTTGCCCAACTCAAATGTTCACTCCTGTGAGCGCACCTACACACTTAATGGAAGATATCTTCGAGCTCTGTTAAAGCTTGGTATTCTTCTCTCTTCAAGATTCACATTAGGCCTACAGTATAAGAAATTAAACACTGCATCTTGTACAACGTTCTATTAGAGCATCAGTAAGAGAATTGGTAGTATCTTTCTCATAACTAGTCCAGAAGAGTAACAGAGCGTATATACATACCCATTGCATATAAGACTAACTATATGTTTCATTAGTAATTGTTACAAAGATTATTTCTACATAAGTGACAATAAATAATATATCTCTAATACCTCAAAACATATGAATACTATCAACCATATACTGAAAATAGTATATTCTTATTAAATATATTGCAGGAAGTCTATTGATAAGACCATTGAGGAGTAGATAATCAAATAGATTAAGTAAATATCTATAGTGACTCATGTATAACACAAATATGAGCTTTGAATCTAAAGTAAATTCTTTAATATATATGTTATAGTTTACTAAAATCAGCTTTTAAAATTAAGAAAAATTAAACTCATAAATCAGACTAGAGGTATAGGTAAGAGACGACTAGGAACAGTTTCTAAATATGTCATGTCTACAACATCAGTCATTAGCTTATTTCTCAATCAGATACCTGTGAATAACCAATAAATATATGTTAAACTGTAGGTATGTACTAATTATTGTCATATAAGATATAAGTTCAATTAAGAAATATCACTTTTTTCATGTGTAAGATACATATATTCAATATATAGATTACGTTATATGTCATGCTATAGTTATTCATATTTACCCACAAGTGAATTAAAGAGAATATATAGAGAGACCTACAATACACTGATAAAAAACCAAAATATCTAAAGAATACCAGTAAAGTGACATGGAATAAGTTTTCTATACTGGCAAGATCATGTTAACGAGCATCCATGCATATCATATAGAGCACCATTGTCAATAACACTCAGCCACATGTTCTTAAACACCAATTATTCTACATGCACCATGATACATCGGTTTTATAGAAGCGAGTACGCTCTCTGATAATTTAATACTGGATATGCACAAATTACGCACTATTACTGCTGCACACTATTATGTGCAGTTTTTTACACAGTTTGACAATGGATTTTAGCATGATATAATTACCCTTGCTATTTCTCTAGGCAGTGCCATAATACCTATATTTCTATATAAGTATAAAATAACTTATATTTTTTTGTATTTCATCATATAAGAATAACATCATTTTTAAAACCAGCAGTCATTAGCTCACTATTCTCGGACTCCCTCCCCCAAATCCTTCTATGTACCATCGCTTACTCTTCTTAAAATCCATCACTTCATTGTCCCCAAATGTTACCAAGACCTCATCTCTTCTTTGCTTTTTCCATTCTGCAACCATAGAGTTAGTTCCTTCTGCATGTGCATGCTCTCCTCTCCCTAAACTTCACAGTTCTACCTTCTAAGATTCATTTTAACCACAGTAAATGACTGATTGTTTTACTTTACAAAATTCACATCCATCTCAAGGATTTTCTACTCCATAAATTGAATGTATTCAAGAGTATTATGGATTGAATTTACTGAGAAAACATAATCTATGTTTAAATGATTCTCTACATCTTCTAAATTTAACTTCCAATTCCACTTACTTTTTGATGTGCAAAACTATAAAATTTATTTGGAATTGCCTTTGTGAATCTATTTTAAACATGTATTTTTCTTCTTACTTTGTTATTGAGTACATTAGCTCCAGTTAAAAATACGCATAGAAAACTTATTTTGTCCAGTTTTAAGATTTGGCAAAAAATATCATTATTCAGGAGAAAACATGCAACTACTGTTGATCATTTAAGTCCTGAATGTATAATGCATATTTGGGATTAGCATAACAATGTTAGCTAAGGGCAATGTAGCATAAGAGTTTTCATTTTTAAGTCATTTATTTGAATATAAATCAGATCTCCAGTGAGGTATCTCTCAGCACTACCAGAATACTATTTCTGAGCACAGTAAAAAATGAACTGAACCCTTCTTCATTGCTGGAAGTCTCATTAAAATTCACACAGATAATACCAGTTTGTGTTGACATAATGACAATCACAAAATACAAGTGGCTATAAATAGTATAACTGCTACTCACTGTTTACTTTCTAGTAGAGAGTTTAGTTTATTTGATTTATTTAAAATATTTATCAAATCTTAACCATAAATCACATAGGATATTGTAGTGATGGTGATAAAGTACTTACCTATAAGTTTTTAGTTCCCAGAGTGAGATAACTAACATTTCAACTACAATCCAATGTCTCTATGCAATTTTAAAGCAACCACATCTTTCATTTTATATATATGAAGAGAATTACAATATGGTAACATTTGGCTACTTTTAATTCAGTTAGAGTGATAAGCAAAAAATAATAGAATTTGCTAGAAGAATTTTTTTTAGGTCCAGCAGATAGAATTTTGGAGGAAAGTTCATGCCACAGGGAAAACAGCCTGAGCATCAAAATCTAGGCACTGAACACAAAAGAAATACAGGAGTTTTTTGTTTCATTTTTTTTTTAAAGTCTTGCCTATTGAAAGTTTCTCACAGGAATGATCCTAAGAATATATTGAGCTAATGCCAGGAATATGAAAATATCTACAGAATCAACTTTTTAAAAACCAGATGCTCATAGGCTTCCAGTAGTAGCTTTTATTCTTTGTGACCAACTTATTTTTCTAAAATATGGATATAATCATTTATTTCAAAATATCTATTAATTATTTTTAGCCTGCATAGTCTTTTTTTCTGTAGATCTAGAAAATAGATAAAGGAGACTATCACTATTTTCAAATATCCTAGATTTCACAAAAAAATATTTCTTGAGATATTTCTGTTACAGTAGCTTTTAAACAGGTATGCTTCTAAACTGTTGAAATGTTAAAGCCAATGAAACTATGCTGTCAAGTAGTAAGAGAGCCACACCCAATGCTTAGCATCACAAGTAGATTGTTTTTCTCAATTAAATTTCAAGGTAATGATTGCTAGTTTAATTTTATTTCACTCAAGATTCATACTGAAAAAATAACAGCATAATACGTGCAAATAAGATTGTTAGAGTCATTTCAATTATACTGATTATTATCAGAATTCATGAAAAATCTCTCATCCACTCATTATTGTGAATAAACAGCATGTGTTATACTGTTCTAATGACATTTGGAGAAATAAATCTGCAACATGATCAAATAATAGTTTATTTAGTTTAATATGACTTTCTAAACTGTCTTAATTAATAAAAAAGCTGGAGCCAGATACTGTGGTGAAAGCTGAGAGATCAGAAGAATAGGACAAGCCATAGCCAACCTCACCTTACCAACCCTCAGCCTGCAGAGAGAGCTACTTTCTGTATACTCATGCCTATATCCTTTCTGTCCCTGCCACCTCACTTCCTCTCTGCCCAGCTACATCACTCTATTTCTGCCTAGTTCTGTTACTTCCTGTCTTTCTGTACAGACTTCCAACCCTCTATGGTTAACTAGTGTTGGAATTTAAGGTGTGTACCACCCCTCCTGGCTCTGTTCCCAGTGTGGTTTTGAAATCGTAGAGACCTGGATGAATCTTTGCCTCCCAAATGCTAGGATTAAGGACATGTACTACCATTGCCTGACTTCTATGTTTAATATAGTAGCTGTTTTTTTTCCTCTGATCTACAGGTAAGCTTTATTAGGATGCACAATATATTTGGAGACACAATATATAACCACAATTAAGCTATTGTTAGGTGGAAAACTGTGTCCATTCACTATTTTGGGACTATATTTCTTCTGAAATTATTTAAACACATGAAACCAACTCTAGGCACCCATTAAATAAAATTCAACCACATTCATATTTCCCTTGATGAGCTGTGTTAGAAAAAAGTTGATGGAAAGTATAGTTTTGATCTATTGTATAAATTGAAACTTTAGAGGTGAGTAAAAAAATAATGTCTTTTAAAGTGAAAACTAAAGCTTCAGACTTAATTTCCTCATTTTTTTCTTTATACACACACAAATATATACAAGTATATCATAAAATATTATAATAAAAATATCTAAATGTAATCATACACATATAAATATATATGACATTAATTACACACTACCATTATATGTACTATAAATACATGGATCAAAAGAAGAATATAATAAATATTATTTAATGAATCCTATTTTTCCACATTTAATACTACCAATTAGAACTCAATGATTTATACAATAATGGTGCCATCATTCAGGAGATAATATTGAAAGACAAAGAAATTTGTCCTTATGTATAGAATTATAAAAAAGAAGGTTCTTTATCTTTAGAGAAATGCTGTCATCCCTCCTTTATACTCAACATCTTCTGTGTAACAAACATTGTCTACTCATCTTATATGCAGTATATTTGTATTTTAGTGATATAGAGATTTACATAAGAACTTATTCTATATGTTTCTCTGTATGTTATGAAGCTAGGTCTGATTTTTAAGAAGTAATTCATAAATCAATGGAGGATTAAAATATTTATTTATGAACCATTTGTTTTTGGATAATTTCCCTGAATCTTTGTTCAATATCCATCCACCTCAGACTTCATTTTCTTGGCAGACCTCTTCTTCTTCTTCTTTGTCTTTTCTTTTTGTTTGTATGTTTCTTGTTGCTCATTGGTTGTATTCTTTAGAGCTTCTTGGCTTATCACTCTGTTTCCTTGTCATTCACAAGCCACAAGCTTGGATATTTTGCTTTGTACAGTTAGTCCTTTCATTTAAGAAGCCAAGTGGCAATATACACTCCTGTTAATATATCTGTCTTTAGATCACAGATCTGTTTATTCATGTGTCATATCAACCCAAAATATGATAGAAAATTTATCTTCCTATATCAACAGAATGATGTGGCTAGATTTTTTTCATTGCATTATTTTCTCCATGTTTCTCTCATATTTACTCTATGCAACAGTAATCACATGCCTTCAGAACGTTCCCTTTTTCTTTGCCAAGAATGAGAGATTTTCAATTAGTTGGTTGCCACTGACTGATGTATGAAAAGAAAGGTATAGTTACTTTTCTCTTCATTTAGTCTAGTTAATATTTGTCCCCATGTACTTTCTGTTCCGTGGAACCCCTAGAATCCCTATTACATTCTCAGGTATGTCTTCAACACTTAATTGCTATCACTACATAAACAAATTACACAAATAAAATCTATAAGTCTTAATGACAGTAATTCACTTTTGAGATGTATTTAAGGAGAAAAAAATTATTAAACATATTGTATTTAACCCTTAATATAGATTTATGTAAAACTTCTTTGTAAATATATTGAGCAAATAGAAGATGAGAATAATGAAAGTTAAATCATAAAGTTTTATTCACCTGCCTTGCATATTACAGTGGTGAGTATTAATCAGTTGTACATCTCACTACTTGTCTATGAATTTATGTAATAAGAAATCTTACTATATGTCATTCTTATAACATTTAGGAGTATGATTAATGTAAATACTTTAGAGCACTTATGAGCACATATAGTTAGAATAATTGTTACCATGACATTCTTTAATTTTTTAACATATTGGATGGATGGTGTATACATGTTAAACCAAAGATTAGCATTTATATGCCACAGTCCCTTCAGTTTTGAGAATATTTAGTTGTGATGATATGGAATAAAATGATTAACTCTACCCAACTGAGAAAACAGAAGAGAGTGGGTACTGTCACTGGAAAGATGCTTTTCTCACCAACACTTCATATTTCCTTGCTACATTGTCTGTAAACCTTATTCCTCTGCACATCCTTGGAGACTCAAATAAGTATATTCCATGAAAGTAATGCACACTCAGCATGCATGCATACACAGATGTTCCAGCTGTGTTGATGGTAACAACCATATGTTGCCTGTTTCACAGGGGATGCTCAAGACCGCTCATCTTTGCACAGTAGGAGTAATTGGGTTCAGTGGGAAGCACGGCTTTCTGTGATGGTGCAAAGTATCAGGTGAGAATACAAATGAGCTGTAAATAAAAGGAAATCACAATCTTGGTGCCTGATGGCAGAAATGGTATAGGAGGAAAAGGATCATTAATTACAGTCAGAATGTGTGACAAGAAACAATCAGATGTAAGCAATCTAAGGCATGTGGAAGGAAAAAGAACAACCAGTGCAAACTAAGGAAAATACTCAAGTTACTTCAGATAAACGTGGACTTAGTGAATGGTTCTTTTTGAGTGATAAATTAATTAAACATAGCATAAGTACAATTATAGAATGACACTGACACTGCCGGAACTTGTAAGGGAGGGAATGGCTTTCAGATCATTGCTACCTGCGTAGTAATTCAAAGAGTTGGGAACTAAGACATATCTATAGGAAAAGAAGAATTAAACAGTTCTTTGGGCCAGAGATGGAAACAGAGAAATAGCTGCTGTTATGCACTGACTTCCTTGATGACAGCTGAATATTAAAAAGGAAACTTTGACCAGGAACTCACAGCATTATAATTGTACATACCTTGTCCATTACTCAGTTATTCAGAGGTTTCTCTAAAATTTAGATTTCTTGATGTAGATGTAGAACATTAATTCTAAGATTTATTTGGAGTGTGCTTCTAAAGGAACTGACCAGATTTATAATGTAGATAGAGAATTACTTAAATTCCCAGAACCTATGACTAGTCACCACACCTGTGCATCTTTCCTGGCTGAGCATTAGTTAATAATATTTATAAAGCAAAAAACTTTCTTTCTGATATCTGCAAAAACTGCACATTTCCTTTTTGCATCATTTTTTTTCTTGAGAAGCCTTTCCAAATTTTTCTATGCTTTATTCAACTAGTAGCAAGAAAATGTAATAATGTTAAAAACTGCGTCCATGCCCGTTGGAAGTCAGTCATATGTGGATGTGAATACAGAAAATAATGAATTTACTATGCTTTATTTGAGAATATAAAAATTGCCTCATGTTAAATTGAACATGTTACCTACCGTATTTCTCAATTATTACTGACAGTGTATCTATTAAAAATGTGATAAGTCCATTATTTATTGATTTGGTTATAGGATGAAATTAGTCAACAGGTGATCTAGAACTTACCAAGCTTAGTGGGTCTACTGTCATTCTGCCATGTGTGAGAAATGTGAATCCAGAGTGTAGACTAAACCAGAGAAATGATGTATTTGTTTACTTGTAATTTGAGACACGATGCCTGAAATCTAGGAATGAATTATCATAATTGCTTTAAACAGCATTAAATTAATTTGTATTTACTGTCTGATGAAATATATGAACATTTGAACACACATATGAAATGTGGACACTTATGTTCACAAATAAAATTTTATTTGAATGCAACCACAACAAACATCTGGGTATTGTTTATAGACACTTTCCCAGAATGATGCCAAAGTTAATTTGCTATGTCAGAAAACACATGTACCATCCAACAAAATTGTACTGAATTTTTTATAGGATACATGCAGTCAACAGGTGACTTATCCCATATCAGGCCTGGTGGCCTCAGTGTAATTCTGTGAGATATGATGGATATGAAGACTGGGTGTAGCCAAGAACAGAGAAACCTCAATGAAGGGGGTCATGACACCATCTTTCGGGGACTTCTTTTCCTACTCCCTTGTATCAGAGCAACCAGAAACTTCTACCATTCACTTTGAGACTCCTACAATGCCTTTCACTTTCCCCCCCTCATTTCAACTTCATAGACATTAAGATGTAAGCCTATGTACTTCTTAACAGGATATTTATATTTGTTTGCGGATAGGAAAATAATGGCGTGTCAACGCTCTGATGAGCACAGGTCATCCATTATGGTCCCGCTACAGCCTGAGTCCATTAGCGCCAGGGTATGGCTGCAGGGCAAGGCTGTTTCATCTTCTAGGGGCCATTGGTCATGTACCTTTGACCTTCGAGAAAGTCGCTTTGAAGAAAGGGTGGAAGTGTATGGAGAAAGGTTATATTTGCATGCTACATTTGACCAATTAGTGGGACAGTGCTAAGCTTAACGAACAATTATACAAATAGACAGTTTTCCCTATCCCTTAAACCCTCCTAAAAAAGAAAGGCGGTAGAGTAAACGAAAGTCATGAGAAAGTGAAATGCCCAAGGATCAAAGCATACTCAGCTGCAACTTTAAGAGAACTGAGAGGAACATAGTTACAGTATTTTTGATCTAGCGCCAGAGCTTAAGACGGGGCTTCTGGAATTTGCCTTCTTTGTTCTTTTGGTTTGAAGGTTTTAAATCTCTGAATGATGATCTTTTCTTTGCTTTCTATCTGTTCTTTCCTGAAACACAGAGAAAGAAATTTATGCCACAGCAGGCATGTTTTCCTGAGAGGCGGTGGCTCCTAGCAAGGCTTATTAGAAAGTGCATCCACTCAAACATGGCAGTCTGGTATGGATCCTCTTGTGATGTGTTCAGCATCAAGTGCTCACACAGATTCTGTCCTTGAAATCCAAAGGCTTTTTAAGATGACAATGATATTGTCTGACCTACCAAGTATTCAGCAGCTCCTCAGTCACTTGATCTCCTCTTGATGCTATTGAACAAAACACTTCATGTTTTTATGTCCTAGTTATTGGTCAGTTACAAGTATTTACAGGCCTTGCCAGAAGCTATAGCCTTTCTTTGAGGCTCTGTGATATGTGGTGGTTCTGCTCTCAACTCACCAGCATTTCACCTGCTGCTGTCTGTCATATTGACAGGGAAGGGCTTCCCCTGAGGCAGACAGAAATGAACGCTGACTTGTTAAATATACTTCAAGTTTCAAGGAGAGTTCACAACAGATCTTTATGAACTGGAAACACCTATTTTTTTCACTAACAGTATATTTATATTATTAAAATTTAATGAGACGTCATGCATAATTAGCCAATAGAAATAGAGAAAAATGAAAAGATGTTGCTGGAAATTGAAAGTCGTTTCCATGAACACACCCAATCTGCTGAAGCATAAGGTGCATACTCTTCCTGTCTGTACAGCTACCACTTCATTTAATAATAAGTTTGATCCTCAGATCATTAATAAAAGCAAACAATTCTGTGAAAACTCTGTAAAACCAACATTTAATTTGAAACTGTTAAGGTATGTTCCTTTATTTTATCTTTAACTCATCATGTGACAAGAATACCAAGTTGCCAGGAATCATAAACTTCTACAAAGCCAGGGCCAAACTAAAAAATTACTACCAAATAATTGTCTTTTACCTTCATTTCTTCCTTGGCTAATCTTTTCTTCTAATTAATGATATAATAGTAAAATAAATTTTAATTTATGATGTCTATAATTTTATTCCATTTTCATGCACACATAAAGTATTTTGAGTATATACTTCTTTTGATGTTATTAAAATATACATTATTGTAGGTAGCTATCTGGCAGATGGTTTCCGAACACTCAGGATGGATGTGTGCTCTGTTGAGTACTGAAGCTTTCATGGAGCTCCTTACTTCCATGTAACTACGCAACCTTTCCTCATACCACTGTTTTACTGACCACTCATTCCTTGTCAGTGCTCAGTTTTTGTTGTTCCTGAAGTTTTCTTATCACAAAAAAACTTCTGATGATATGAACACTGCTTTCTCCTTTTCTGGAAAATTGTGAAGATTTTATTATTTTGTGTTCCTTTAATAAGTAGTACACTGCTGTGCCTGTATGTTGCTATATTAGAATGGAACTGATGACAAGATACATAATATAGTAACTTGTGGTTCTTAATGAGGGACAGCTATTTTTGTGTCCTTGCCAAATTACTTAATACACATTTTGATATAATCCACTCCTTGATATAATCAGACGTGATAGTTGATGATCTAGGGGAAATAAAATGGTATCAAATGTGGCTTAACCTTAACTTTTAATTTTTCTGACTAATGATTTCATTGAGAGCATTTTTATATGTTTAAAAACTTGTTCTTTCATCCATGAGTCATCTTCCCCTGTGACTTCTATCTCTCTAGCTGCATTATTCTTGGAAGATTTCCATACTGTTTTGATATCTTAAAACATGTGTCCTAAGCATCCCTGCATAAGCCCCAGGTTTCAAACAGCCAGCTCATGCAATGTGTCTGGGAGGAGGGGACTGGACCTGCCTGGACTGAGTCTACCAGGTTGGTCTCAGTCCTCGGGGGAGGCTTTGCCCTGGAGAAGGTGGGAATGGGGGATAGGCTGAGGGGAGGGGGAAGGGACGGGAGTGGGGAGAACAAGGGAATCCGTGGCTGATATGTAGAACTGAATGGTATTGTAAAATAAAATAAAAGGAAAAAACAAAACAAAAAATGTGTCCCTCAAGAACCACTCAAAGAGTTCCATGGATACCTGACATCTGAAATCCTATTAAAATGAATATTAAACTTTAAGAACCTTATGCAGAAAAACAAAATAATTATATACGTTATTCTTGGCTATAAGAGTTGCCAAGGAACCAAAATGTTTCATGTCCTAAAGTTAGGTAGTGAAATGTTATGGTCAGAAGTGTTAATTTATTTTAAAGAAATGCTTATTGATAAATTTTTTATTTATTATTATTAATTTTATTTCACTTATAAGAAAACATGAGATGACAATACATTCTTGTATTTAAAGCTAATTTAGATTGAACAAATAGCAAGAAGGAGATAAAATATTTTAAATCAAAAGCTCATGCTTATGTTTATGCCTTGTGTTGTGTCTGTGCTTAAATTAAGTCCTTACATGATAAAAATATGTTCTAAAATATGCCTCTTTCTCTAAAATTCTCTGTTTAATCTCCCTCAAAGTCACAATTTTTTCACTGAAACATAAATGATTGCAGAACTTGGATTTGGAATTGTCAGTGAGTATATATCAGTATTTTGAAGAGGGGAAAATCACTTAAAACTCACTAAAAGTATGACATTTGTTTCTTAACATGTGTGCCTGCAAACCTAAATTTTTAAAATATTTTTAGTTTGAAGAGCCTAAATCCAGTACAGCTTCAACAACCTGTACCGGTAAGAAAGAATAATTTTTCTTCATTTTTACCTTTTAACTTCCCATGAAATCTCTAATCAAGTTGTTCTATTTTTTTTTAAGATATCCTGTTTCCATTTCTTCCCTATCTTCAGAATTCAATCTGTTTTTTTTCTTGAAATAAAGGAAAAAGTTACAAAAGTAATACTATTTATTTGAAGAGCTATTACATTTACCATTAAAGTCCTAGCTGTGTACTTTTAAAGATATCTATCAACTCTTAAAGTTTTCCATTATAATATCTTTCATAATCAATTACAAAATGTTCATGCAATGCACATAAGCATTTTAAGTTGCTTTAAAATATTCTTCAAAATACACTCAAATAACAGACATTATAACAGATTTTGAAATATATGGAATTCAGTTATTAATATTTTCACTTCTAAGGTATCATGAATGAGGCTATGATTAGAATTTGAGAAAGACATGCTCCCAGTGATCCTTTGCAGCACCATGAAACTGCAGTGGGAAACAACTATTCAGTCTTCCACCAAAATGCCATACACAATTATGTATTGAAAACAGCAGTTTCAAGGAGAGAAAGAGAGAGAGAGAGAGAGAGAGAGAAGGAAGGAAAGAAGAAGAAAGAAAGAAAAAAAGAGAGAAGGAAATAAGAAAGAAAGAAAGAAAGAAAGAAAGAAAGAAAGAAGGAAGGAAGGAAGGAAGGAAGGAAGGAAGAAAGGAAGAAAGAAAGAAAGAAAGAAAGAAAGAAGAAAAGAAAGAAGGAAAGAAAAAAGACAAAGAAAATGCAAGTTTCAGGGGAGAACTTGGCCAAATTTATCACTACACAAGGTAGAGAAAAGACTTCTAAATCTTTCTACATTAATAGTAATTTAAATATGTGGGATTATGTCTTGAAATGAAGTATAAATCAAAAGGTTTAATCTTAGTGGCTGCAAAATGAAAATACAAATCCTGAAAAGAAATGTTAGCAGGTTACATTCTGAATGTGACTGATAACATTAATTGTAGAGTAATTTGATTAATGCTGATTTTGCAGTATTCTTACTTTGAAGAACTCTGCAGTTTGTTTTACAATGTGCAGATTTGTTTTCAAAGTGTAACCTATTCTTTGTGAATTTCTCCAAAGCCTTTACGTGCCCAAAGAATCAGCAGTTAGCATTATCTGCTTGAAGAGTCAGGACATTTTGTTAATACTTCACTCCCTTGAAGAGACTTTTGATGCTGGATAGATTCATAAAAAATTTAAAGTCAACTTTAGTAAAACAATCTCAGGATTACAGTATAGGCTTAAAGTTTTAATGGGTAACTTTTCAGCCTGAATAACTTTAATTTTGACTTACTTTATGAATAAAATGACAGTTTAAATATTGTTAGTAATATTTTATCATCAGTCAATGAAATAATTAATAAAATCTGTAGTTCTTCTGAAATAAGGTTGGGTTGAACTACTACAAAGGGTAATGATGGAATTACACTGAATTTAATGTTCTAGCAGATAAGTATTCCTGAAGTGTCAGTACAGATACAAAAGATGAGAATAGAGTGAGGAACATGAGGTTTCATCAAAAGAGAAGCAATTTGAACTAAATAAGAGTAAGGCAAAGAAAGAGATTTTTAAGTAATGAATCTGGATAAACATGTCATTTGAATGCTTCCCATTTGAAGCAGAAGTTTTCTGATAATCATCTTTTAGGTTTCGGGAACATCAGATTTGGTAGCAAGGATGCCATTTAGTACACATGCAAGACATTCACCATTGATATAGCAAAGTTGGTGATCATTTCATGCTTTCCCAAATGTCTTGATAGACTAATCCATTCTCCATTAATTATATCCATTTGCTGAGAATATACTTCTGTTCCAACTGAAAGCACCAAAATTATCAATAATTGCTCACTGTATGATGTAGCTTAATAGTATGTTATGTAATTTCAGATTAGTAGGATCAATTTACAGTCAAATAATTGAGGATTAGAAAAGAAATACTGGAGCCTTAATTTTCTGGTTTCATTCTTATAATTATTAACCACTACCAGAAAATATCTGTTCATTACTATTTAGAGACCAAAAATAATCAAAATCAAATGAGTCAAAGTTCTCATTCAAAGTATGCACTTATATTCCTAGCCATCCATTTTATAATCCTTCTAAGTAGTTCTCCAGCCAATCAACAATGCAATGATCCCTTTCTCTGACATAATACTTTATTATTTGGAAATTTCACAAAATGTTAGGAAGTCACACTTGCTACCAAGACTTCCCAGGTCTGCCATGCCCACATGTGCCTACCCCAGAAAAAAAAGAAAGAAAGAAAAAAAATACACCACTTACAATTTGTGTTACCCATATACTCATTGGAGCATGGTCAAACTCTCAGTTGCCAGTCCCTTAATAAAAACTAAGTCCATTTCTACTCTTCACCTGCACTGTTGTGAGAAGATGTCATCTGTGAAAAGCTACACTTTGACATCCCTATCACAATTTTTAAGGTCTCACTTCAATAACTTCCTGTCTAGACTGTTTCTTTTATGGGGGATGAGCATGGGGCAATCGGTTGTCACAGAAGTCTTCAGCATCTTTCATTCTCATTTTTTGAGTCTGCAGTAGATTCCACTGTAAATATTAGCTTCCTTGTCCATAACAGCCAGAAGAAACATGGATCATGGATTTCCAGAGTTTCAGGTGACAGCATAGACCATGGACATCAACATGGACTCAGGAGTCAGCACAGACCAAGGACAACAGCATGATCTCTGACTGCATCATGAACTACAGACATCAACATGGCCTCTGGCAGTAGCATGGACCATGCAGGTCTTTCAAGGAGGCCCAATCCAGAAAGTGAACCATTCTCCATCTTGGACATTCTGTCATTGCTCAGAGGTGGAGTGATCTTACAGTTTGGCAGCTCATTTAGGGGCAGGGCCTGCCCAAGCTCTAGGCTGTTGTATGCTACCCTGCCAGCCAGCCCTACTGTTCTAATTCTCTAGTTCCACCTCTCTTCCTCTCACCTCTTTCCCTTGGGTATGTACTGCTCAGTTCCGAAATACTCGATTATCTGGTCTTGGATATCTTGTTGCCCAGAGTCAGGGTAATCTTGCAGCTGGGCAGGACATTTGGGCTCAGAACCTGCCAAAGCTCTAGGCCTCCACACTCCTTCTTTGTCCTTGGTGCACACTGCCTGGTGACTTACCACATATGATCTTTGTGCTTGCTACCTGTGGGCATCGCTGTGTTCCCACAATCTCCCAGCAGGAGAAGTAGCGGCAGCTCAATGTGGCAGGAATTTGAAGCAGCTAATCACATATCCATAATCAGGAGCAGAGATTAATGAATCAAAACATTCATGAGTATTCTAAGATCAATCACTGCTTTTTGTTCATTGCAGGGTGTGGTCCTTGAGAGGACCCACAACCAGGGTGGGTCTTTGTATCTCAATGAAAAAAAAAAAAAAAGAAATCCAAAATAGGCAAGCCCACAGGCCAACTAAATCTAAACAATTCATCATTGAGGCTTCCAGGTAATTAATTATAGATGGTGTTGTAACTAGCCATCACACTCTGTACAGTAGTTTTCCATTTTTGTCTTTATCAGAAACACCAACCTCATTCATATTGATGACTTTCTAATTAATTCTGTATGATATCAGATGTAGGGCTGCCTCTTCCAAAACTTCTCTTCTCTTTGGAGACACAAGATATTTTTCAAATATAGCTCTGAGCATAACATAGCGTATCAATATGTTCCATGTGCTTACTTAACCAGAGCTGAATGACCTCCTTGATGTTTGAAGTCATTCATCAACTATATAAAGACTAGTATAATTTCCATTTACTATTTCTAGGCTGGATAATTCAAGAGATGATGTCTCGTCCCTTATCTATAAGGTTCCTGTGAATCTTTTTTCTATCTTGTCAGCCTCAGGATTCTTTGAATAAGGTTTAATGTTAGTTTTATTTATTCATTTATCAAAGAGAAAATATATATATATATATATATATATATATATATATATATATATATATATTCTTTTTTCTTACAATACATCCCAGCCACAGTTTCCCATCTCTTCACTCCTCCAAGCTCCCCCTGAAACTTGCCTCTGTCTGCCTTCAGAAAAGAGCAGGCAAAGATGTACTACAAAATTATTAGAAACATTTGAAAACTGCTCAACAGATTTAATCTCTCAGCTCCATCCTTAGCCATTAGAAATGTGCAGTAGTATAAAAGGACAAAGGTCAATATGAAACAAGAAGGATTAAATGGGATGGAGGATATGAGGATAGAGTATGGAATTTGGGGAGGAGTAACTAATAACAAAGGCCAGGTGAAAAAGACAGACTGAAACTTACTACTGTAGATATTTCCTAACACACACACACACACACACACACATAAAAAGAGTGGATGAGGAGTTACCCTAAAATGGGGCAACAGCACCCTTGTTAGACGTGCCTGGAGTGCATTACTTCTTTGTGGTTGTTGACAAGTGAGTTCCCCTAGACACCAAAATGTATAGGCTATTACCAATACCCTTGTTTGTCCTCCAGACCTTGATAGTAAAACCCTATTACTCAAGGCACCACTTGGAGTCAGACAGAATGGAGATACCAAGCCAGCACTGTCTTGAAAGCTTCACTGCTACAAAAGAGCTTTCACAGCACCAGAGGATTCCTACATAATACTAGAGGAGAAAAGTTAAAGTCATCTTACCCACCTCTGAACTCCTAGAGTTCCAACAAAGAGCAGTTTGGTAAGGCCTTTCCACTGGTACAATATTGTCATGAATAGTATAGGAGTAACCAATAATTTTCTGATTGCATTTAAGGACGACACCACTAGATGGCACCCATTTCTGATACCACTATCAAGCAGAACCTGTGCAAGACAGACAGGTCATAAGCCCTAGGGGAAGATCAGCAACCATTCTGCCAAATGGATAAAGCAGTAACTTGCCTTCTAATGAATTGTATCTGTGGATCATTGCAACTCTCAGCTTTTATCAGAGAAGCTTCTTATTGTAATAGGAAATGAATAACAATGACTCAAAAGACAGGTTTTTACTAAAGAGTATTGAACATAAAAGTGTTATTTGATGAATTTTTACTGTCTTTGTTTACAACATTCTTACCACAATGTCAAATAAACGTATGAAATTCTGTAACTCTCAAACTCATTATGAATTATTAGTGGTTTCACAGAAAAAAACTCTTTCTCTTTTCCAAATACAATGCTGTTTATTTTTTAGTGACCATTATTAACAGTATATATATATATATATATATATATATATATATATATATATATTCATATGAATAAGAACTCCATTTAAAAATATATTATTCTGAAATACTTATGAATGAAAAAAACAATAAAAGTCTGTCATAAATTAGTCAAATCATCAAAATCTTACAGTTTAAACCATTTTTTTCCCCAAAACTAATGATGAATTGTTCAAGCTTCATGACCATCTCTAGGTGTTTGAAATAAACAGCTTGCTATTAATTTGTAAATATACAGCTATTGCATGCACTCCATTGTGAGTCTGCACGATTGTTTCTTTGTGGATTCTAAATCCAGAAATAGGCACCAGTAGGCTGAACTATTGTTATGCTGCCAGCTGCAGCTGCACATTCTCAGAAATAGTGAGGAAAAGATTGAAAACTACACTAGAAGAGGTCCTTATGAAGGTATGGATGCTGTCTTGCTTTTCTAAGGATCCCTGTCAAACCACCTGCACCTGGATTGTCAAGAGGCCTACTTGATTTTTGATGACAATAGTGTTGTTGTGAAATTTCTTTATCATGAGTACAGAGAAGAATATTTTAGCTGCTTGGAGTTTTTTGTTGTTTTGTTGATATTATTTCTAACTTTACTTGTCTTTGAAGTTAGCAAAGAAAATCAGTTATGTTTTTTTTATTTTTCACAAGGCTTTGGTCCTAAATTTAATACCCGTATGTGTGCATACCTGTGTTTATAATAAAGTTCCACACTAAGAACCTTTTTTTTTTTTAATGAAAATGAGTGAAACACAAAAATTCCTAAGGATGTTGATTAGGAAAGAGAAAAAGAAACACGTTTGTATTTGTATTTTGTGATTTTTTTTTTAAATTAGCATGTAAAGGAACAGTTTTTCTTATCCCATTTTCATACCTCCCCTTGTTTGCTCCTGGCTCCTGCCCCTCCCTGTTCTGTCTTCCACATTGTGCCTTTCAACTCCAGTGCTGCCATTTCCACTTTTCTGTCACGTGGCTAGGGCCCTCCCAACGTCATTCCTGGAAAACTGCTTCCTCTCCTCAGCCCATACCCGAGTCACTCTTATAAAATATACTTATAGAAGAGTATAATGATATGTATGTATGCACTATGAGTATAGATTATTAGAATCTATGATTCAGATATTAGAGAAAAAACACAATATTTTTGTTTCTGAAACTGTTGCTTCACTTAATATACATTTCAGTTGTATCCATTTTCATGCAAAATGCATAATTTCATTTTTCTTTGTGGTTGAACAAAATTCCATTTTTCCATGAACCACAGTTTCGTTTTCCAGCTAAAGGCTAGTCTGATTCAATTTCTGTATATTCAAGTATTTCTGTAGTAGATGAAAGAGTTATTTGGGTATATATCCAGGAGTGACATAACTATATAATATTATAATTTTGTTTTAGCTTTTTTGAGAAAACTTGGTATTGATTTTCACAGAGGCTATACCAGTCTGTTTACCCCCATACAGCACAAAAGCGTTCCTCTCTCACTGAATCCTTGCCAGGGTTCATTGTCAATTGTTTTCTGGAAAATAGATCCTTTGGGCTAGTGTGAGATGAAATTGCCAACTATTTTAATTTGTGTTTCCCTAGTAATTCAGAATACTGAGCACTTTAAAAAAATATGCATAGGCTATTTTTTCTTCTTTTAAGAAGTGGTGTTCAGGCCATTGGCCTCTAATTTTATTGACAATTTGGGATTTTTTTTTTCATTTTAAAATACGTTTTAAATTGAAATAGAATTGTATTATTTTCTCCCACCCTTTCTTTCTGACATTCCCTCCTCATACCTTCCCTCAAACCATGCCACTTTCACATTGATAGCCTCTCTTTTGTATCCTTTTCTTTGTCTTTTATTCTATATTAATATATAGTTTTATTGTACTTTTTTTTTCTTAATTTAAGCCAAAAGAACTATGGAGAGAAAGGGTAAGGGAAGCAAACCTTGGGTTTATTTAGTAGTGCCAGATGTCTTAGGTGTAATTAAGGTTATCATTTCTGTTTTTATTTCCGTGGACCGTTCAGCCAGTGAATACACAAAAAGTGATTAAATTGCATGAGACACACCCAAAGCCTGAAATTTAATATGCATCAATAATCTTCCAATGGAAACTGTTACTTTAATAAAAGTATTTCCTAGGGAGAGTTTTAATGCTATTTGTTATTCAATTGGTTTTCATTTATTGAAAATACATTTTTTTCATACAATACATTCTGATTTATGTTTCCCCTTCTCAACTCCTCCCAGTTCCTCCCTACCTCTCTTGCCGTCCTGAATCATACCCTATCTGGCTCCCCTTAGAAAACATAAAAGCCCAGCCTGTTGTTTGTAATGTGAGTTCTAGGACAGTCAAGACTATTACACAGAGAAACCCTGTCTCAAAAAAAAAAAAAAAAAAAAAAAAAAAAAAAAGAAAGAAAGAAAAGAAAAAGAAAGGAAGGAAGAAAGAAAGAAAGAAAACGAGCATCTAGGGCATTGGTTCTCAGCTTTCCTAACACTGTGACCCTCTAATACAGTTCCTTATGTTGTGGAGATCCCCAGCCATAAATAGTTTTTGTTGCTACTTCATAACTGTTTTTTGCTACTGTTATGGGTTGTAATGTAAATATTTTTTGGGAGCTAGAGGTTTGCCAAAGGGGTCACAACCCACAGGTTGAGAACTGCTGGTCTAAGGAATAATAATAAAATAAAATAGTCAGAATAGAACTAAACAGTCAGAATTAAAGAGGCAGAGAAAGCCATGAGAAACACCTATGGATGCAGAGACACAATCTTCTGCACACATAGGAAACCCATTAAAACACAGTATTGGAGGCCATAATATATATGTAAAGGACTTGTAAGAAAAAGAGAAAACTTTTATGGGACAGAGAACCTCCCAAGATGCCACTGAGTTCCTTTAGTTTCTGACATCACCTGCTGTCCTTGGGGACTACCTTTAAGAATGGTTTGTTTCCCTAGTGAGACTAACTTGGAGAAAAATTTTCATTTGCAAATGGTTATTAGTTGGAACTAATTTCTGGCTTAGATATGGGGTGTATGTGCCCCCTTTTCAGCTCTAGGATGCCATCCAGTACAGCCCTGTGCAAGTTGCTACAAGCTCTGTGAGTTCGTATATGTGTTGGTCCTTCTGTGTTTAGAAGTCCTTGCTTCCTTGGTGTCCTCTTCTAACTCTTATACTCTTTCTGCTCCTCTTCCAAAGGGTCCTCTGAGCCCTGAGGTGAGGGATATGATGGTGACATTCTGTTTAGGTCTAAATGTTCCATGTTCTCTCACTCTCTGCATATTGTCAGCCTATGGATCTCAGTATTTGTTCCCATCTCCTGAGGAAGGAAGCTTCTCTGATGGTGGCTGAGCAAGAGACTGATGCATGAGTATAGTAAAATGTTATTAGGAGTTAAATTGCTAAGTTCCTTTAGTATAACAATAATGTTTGGTTGCTCCTTAGGTCCCTGGCCTATCTAGTCACAGGTTCTTGGCCATGCATACAGTGTTGGGTATGGGTTCCGTTTCATGCAGTGGGGTTTACACAAAATCAGATCTTAGATGGTTACTCCCACAATATTCACAGCACTATTCAACCAGCTTAACTTACAGGCAGGTCACCATTGTAAATCAAAGGGGTTTTGGCTCACTTGGTGCTGACTTTTCTCTTTTGGTAGAAGATAGAGTACCTTCCAGTATGGAAGACACGAACACTTACTGATGAGGGCTCTATGGGGGCTCTATCAGCTGGGCTTCTCCATGTTCGGTGAGTTGTGTAGGTGTTGTCTTCATCAGTGGGGCTTTGCCGTTATGGAGACAACTGATCATCTTGACGACAGCATGTGTTTTTTGGAGGTTCCTATGGGACTCCTTTTGCAGACACCTGCAAAAGACACTCCGGTAGTTTCATTTGGTGACAAGAGATGTCCAGTTAGGGCCAAATCTCCCCCATTATTTGATGATTTCCTTTAGACTTTTATATGTGTATATATTTTAGGAAGTGTATTAGCTTTTCATGCTCTCCCTCAAATGGCGCATCATTTTAGCCATTTCACCCTGTAACCTTTCCCTTCCTCCTACTTCCCTCCCTGTCTCCACTTTTTATTTTCCAGCCCACCATGCCCCCATCCATCCATAACTGTCTATTTTATTCCCCTTTCCTAGGGAAATCTCCCTGTCCTCCCCTTGCTCTATAACCTCTGTGGTGCTATGGGTTTTAGCTTAGATATCACTGACTTACAACTACTATCCATATATAAGAGAATAATACCCTATTTGCCTTCCTGTGTCTGGGTTATCTCACTCGGGATGATTTTTTTTCTAAATCCATAAATTTACCTGTAAATTTTATTATTTAATTTTTGTAATGTCTGAGTAAATGTGTAAATGTACCACATTTTCATTATCTTTTTTTTTTTTTTTTTTTTTTGGAGGAACATCTAGTCATCAATCCTATTCCATTGATTAGCAGTCTGTTTTTGTTTGTTTGTTTCAGTACCATGTTTTTTGTTATTAATATAGCTCTATAGAACACATTTAGATCAGAGTTGTTGATGCCTATAGCATTCTTTTTTATTATCTGGGAGTGTTTTTGCTATTTTGGATTTTTCTGTGTTTTCATAGGAAACTGCAAATTGTCCTAATTTCTGGATATAATTGTGTTAACATTTTGATAGGGATTGCATTGAACATGTAGATTGCTTTTAGTGGGATTGTCCCCTTTAATATACTAATGCTGCCTAACTATGTACATGGAAGTTTTCAAGTTTTTCAGTTGTTTATATATTCTAGAAATGACTCCTTGTCTGAAATAGAGCTGACAAAAACGTATTGCTCTTCATTTACCTTGCTTCTACCACCATTGGCTGTGTGGAGCTTTGAAATGCTCCACTATGTAATGGTGTTTGGCTATTCTTGAAACTATGTACTATACTGCTAAGGTTCTGTTTGGAAGATTTTTGTATTACAAGTATCTTGAATTGAAGTATTTAGTTCAGCATCTCAGATTTTAAATTATCCTCTTTCTTCTACTTTAAAATGTGCTGACTGAGAAATAATGGTCTAATTCAACTCTTCTACAGGCAGGTAAGCATTGTTCTAGCACTGTTTGTTATTGGCTATGATGCAGCGCTGAGTCAGTCAATCAAATGACACATCTTAGTTTTCATTTGTTTGGCTTTTTTTTTTTTTGCTAAATATGAGACTTTTGTTCTCTGTGATTTTCTTTGCTTATCTTTAATTTGTTCATTCTGATACATCATATACTTGTAGTAAGACATTTCTTTCCACTGTTTTCATTGAGTAGTTAGAAATAATGCTCTTAACTGTGAATTGTAAAATTGTTACATTTTAAGGTAAACAGTAACAATACTGAAAGTATTTATGTGATGGATTTCATGATTTCTGTATATTGGTATTTTGACCTGACTTGAAAGGATAGCTCAATTTATGCACTTATAATTTGATAAAATCAGAACATAGTCAAACTCACTTTCCAACATGATAAGTTCTGGCATCGCTTTTCTGAGCAGTTCAGCATCATTAACAGCTTGGGCTGTTTCTTATGCATCTGATCAAGGAGCTGTTCTTGTGGTTCAGTTCTCACCAGTGTTGATGGATCGAAATAATTTTTTCCTCTCTGGTGTTACACCTGTTGGGATATCTAGTTTCAGGACATGGATGAAGAGAAGGGGGTTCTGGAACAATGTACTGAAAAACTTTTAAGTCAAGAAACATTTGGACATAACAGTGTGGATTACTCTTCAAGGAGCAGTGTTCCATTTTTCCAGCATAAAAAGCCACACGGAAAAGACAAACAGGCATTAGCCCAGTAGAGGAGTCTAAAGTGGAAGAGGCATCAGAGCACTCTCTCACAATGAGCATATTGTCACCTTGAGCCTCAATAAATCTCTAGTTAATCTGTGGATTAAGGTTATCTTTTTATTTTTTAAAATAATAAAGCAAAAAACTCTACAATTTGAGATTGTGTACAAATTACAATTGGAGAGACTATATCATTATCACAGTAAATGTAGTTGAATTGAAAATCCTTTTTTTAAAAAAAAAAAATTCTTATAGCTCAAGTAGGTAAGTTGGGTTTCATTTGGGATTTACACTGAGTTTGTGTGTTTCTAGCTTATTATATAAAGTAGCTCTACTGTAATGAGTACTTTTTCTTATATATTATTAAACACCAAATATATGTGGAAAAAAAGATCTCCTGTCACTTAGAATACAGGCCTTTGGGAATGTTTATCGAGGATAGTTTGATTAGTTTAATTGAGGTTTAAAGACATGACCATTGTGGATGACATCATTTCTTGGAATGGGATCATAGACCACATAAAAAGGGAAAAGTAAGGTGAGCACAAACTGCTTCTTAACTGTGGATATAGTGTGATTTTAAGGTTTCATATAAAACCTTAAATTCTGCATATTGCATAGGCTTCTTGATGTTTCCAGAACAATTCCAAATTCCACCAATAGAAAAATCAAATATTCTTCTCACATAAACTTCCACCAATGTCTTATTCTGTAATTTGTTTGCTCACATATGTTTTACAATGTCTAATACTGCATACTCATGAATATCCACATATATCAAAATTTTTTCTGTGCATGCAACCCTGTGGCTTTCATAGAAAACTAAGCATTTCTTTTTAATAACTGATACTTTGTACCTCTAGCCAGAAGCTATTTGATATTGTTAGCTACTGGGATAAGAAGGGCCTGTGTTCCCTAAGAGAATAGCTCGTGATAACTTGATCATTCTCTGGTGGAAGGCCATAGATATAAATATATTTGGTCAGCACAAATTGGTCTAGATTGAGGAAAAAACAATAAAAATAAAATGATAGTAAAGTTGGTTGGTAGGAGAAAGAAGTGTGGGTCTAAGAGGAGTTGGAGGAAACAGAGTGAATAAGATCAAAACATACAGATTTCTCAAAGATCTAAAATAAACAAATTAATTAATTAACTAACTACAGCCCACCTACCTCTCAGTTGTTGTTTTTTTTTCCCTTTTCCTGAGATAAATCACCATATTGGAGTCAACTTCAGGGACAAATGATTTCAATGTAAAAATTTATACTTTTAGAGACCTTACAGCAACAGATTGAGGAATCTGATGCATTCACAGTCAAAAAGCAAGCACAGACAAATGAATGTTTGTGCTCCTACCACTTACTCATTTTTGTGCACACCAGGATCCCATCCCAGGGAAGTATACTGCCCACTATGAGTACATCTTCCCACTGTAAGCCCCTCCTCTGAGGCACACAAGTGGCCCCTCCCCTCCCCTGATTTTCTCCACCTGCCAGGTTCCACCCACAGAACACTCTAATTGCCCTGACAGACCCAGCTCCCACCCTACAGGGTAAAAATCCCAAGCTCTGGACTACAAAACTCACCAGTCCCCACTCTGTAAATCTCCACCCTGGAAAGCTCTGTTCCCAGGAACCACTACATAAATCTTGTCTTCTGCTCAGTTCTCTGGTGCTTCTCACCCAGGCAGGGGCAGCCATCCTCCTGGGTTCTTAGTAAACACTACAGACGGAAAGGATTCCTGGCAGCTGGAAGTCAAAGAATACCACAAAGTCACACTGCGCAACAAACCTTACACAATATTTATTGGGAGGGAAAAAGAAAAAAACAAAACAAAACAAGGGGGTGGCTGCCTCTGCTCAAGCAAGAAACAGAAGCAAACTGAACAGGACAGAGGGCTTATATAGAGCCTCTTGGGAAGGGGATGGACCTTTTCAGGGTGGAGATTGGTGGAATTTCATGTCCAGAGCTTGGGGTATTTGATCTGCGGGGTGGGACCAGTGTTCAGCAGTTTGGGCAGTAAGAGTATTCTGTGGATGGAACCTGGTAGTTAGAGGTCCTCAGGGGAGGGGCCTCACCATTCCTGTGGCTCAAGGGGCTTACATTCTTCCCCCCTAATAAATCTCTTATGTGAAGTTTGTTGTGCAGTGTGAAATTTGGGTAGGCCTTGGTTCCTGTCTGCCAGGATATCTTTGTCTTCAGAGCTGTGACACTGACACCCACCTCAACCTAATCTTAATAAAGTCCACCAGGGTTCCCTGAAGCTTGTTCCTAAGGGAGTCTAGATCTTAGAAAATTTGCAACTGTGATTAACTCTTTTCCACCATCTCTAGATTCTCAGAAATCTGATCAAAGGACAAGGTATCTTAAATTTATTTTCACTTAGTCAAATCTGTCAAAGCAAAGTACCCCATTCCAGATGTGACACCATACCAATATTGAAGCATTCCAGATGTGACACCATACCAATATTGAAGCATTCTGGAAACAGGTAAGAGAACATCATTGCATGTTGCAGACACAACTACACTGGCCTTTTAAACTTAATAGACACACAAAAGGCATTTTTACTTGTTTAAAAAGTGTGTGTATATATAATATATTATATGTATACTTTATATATATGGATTATACTTGATTTGCATTCAGAAATGAAGTTTACTATATTTTGTTCCATTTTATTTGATTTCCAATTTTTCAATTCCTAGGTTAATCTTTCCAAGAGAAAGTAGCTTTATATATACAAAAGTAAAAATGACATTTACCACATACATTACAATTATTTTCCTCACTTGTTTACTAATCCTCCATGCAGGTAAATGGAGAAGGAGGGGGTAACTCTGAGTCTGTGATCTTCAGATCCAGGATTCCGATAAATACAGATCTCTGGCCCTAGGTCCTGTACCTGTGACTATACACACTGCCTTTACAGCTGCCTCCAGTGTTGACTCCTGTGCCTTGTTATGAGTGTGTTTGTATTTAAAGGATAAATAACACTCTTTGAGATCATCTATGTCTTTACCAATTTTATACCACAAAACTTATGACACATTTTGTGATTTTTATTGTGACTCTCTATAATGCTGATTCCTTGTATAATGACAAAATTAACTTATCCAAATATGGGCAAATATGTCTCTATGGTTTAAAGATATTTTCCAGAATTTGTAGATCTAAACCAAATCCCCAGTCAAGAGCACTGAGAGATAAGCACAGTTCAAGTGATTAGGCTGGGGAGGCTCAGCCCAATGTGGATCAACTGCGCTATCACAGGAACTGCTACTTCTCGAATCATTTTTCACATGAGCAAGTTTGGTTCTCCACATTCCTGCCCTGGAATGCACTCCCATTTGTCTTTCCTCCTTTTATGTTTCTTCACCCCTTTTTATAAGTGAGGTAACACACAGGTGTTTGCTAGCTGGTGACTCCTGGGTCTTGGAATCCCAAGCATTCAGAGCTATAAGAATCAAATTTTTGGCTATTAGAGATTATTCCATCTGTGGTATTATCTCATAGATGAATAAAAGACAAAAGAAATCACACCCTTTATCTCTTCTTCACTCCATTCTTCTCTACTACATGCCAACCATTTGTACCTCAAGGAGGGTTTATGCTTGATTCCAGCCTTTTTTCCATTTTTTTTCCCTTTGGATTAAATCCCAAACCTAATGGAGCTTTTAGAAAACAAAACACACTAAGTTGAATACCATTTGAAAAACATTGGCCTAAATAATTATAAACAAATAATCAATAGCTTTTCTCCAGATTCCCTGCCTTTACAGTTTGTGTGTGACTTAGCCAAATATTTTGTTATCATTTTGGCCATCCAACTGAATGAATGAGCTCTAATTTGTTGCCAACTATGATTACTGGCGTGAATTTTATGGTTGTTGATATTGTCAAATTGACAATCTCTAGATGGGCCTAGGAAACGTAACTTTAGATTGTCTATGCTGAAGTTTCTAGATTGCATTGCGATGTAAAGACCCTCCACAACTGTTGACTGCAGAATTCCAATGAGCTGATTCAAAGACCAAATTAAAGGAGAAGAGGAGTAGAGTTCTAGAAAGCATCTAAGTCTTCTCCCTGACTGCAGATGCAATGGGACCAGCTGCCTCCTATTCCCTGTTATAAGGGACTCTATCACCAAGTTTATAACCAAATAAGCACTTCTTCCATTAAGTTGATTTTATCTGGAATTTCCTCACATTAATAAAAAAATAAAATAACAAATAAAACAACTGCTTATATGTTAGTCCAAAGAGGAAAATGTTTTAGATAAAGTTGATGGTATATATGAGCTTGTAAATGTAACTGTAAGTTGTGACTAGAATCTGAGCTATCTCCTGAATTCTCACATATTAAAGGACTAGTTTTTGAATGGCAGGTTTTGGGGAGTGGTTGGATCATGAGAGCTTTCTATGCTAAAGTACTATAGGATTTAGAAGATGATGACCTTCTGGATACAGGGTATAGTCAAAGGAAGTAGGTCAATGTGTACTTATCCTAGATGGTATTCCTAGGGTCTGCTTTGACTCCTTCTTGACTGCCATTAGGCAAACTGCTTTTTACTACAAAATTCCTGTGCCATATGTTTTGGGCCTTGCAAGCTAACAATACCAGACATATGGGTCATGAACTGAAACCTTTGAAATTATGAGACCAAATGAATATTTCCCCTCTAACTGATTGACATTGTACATTGTGTTATAGCGTCAAAAGCTAACGTGATATTTGTGAGACAGGTTTTTATTCTATAAAAGGCACTTTCAAAAATGTAGGTCATAGCTTTAAGGAAACACTTTTTTTGTTTTACATAATGTGTACTGGCAGGATAAATGAAATGGTTCATCTTTTCCTAAAAATTATAAGAATAAATACATAACCCTTTACATAAAACAAAGTAATATGTATCTTTAGTTCAATAGGTAGCAAACACTTAATCAGGAAACAAAATAAGCTTCCCTGAGTATCTAATAGGTGTCTATGGATAAAAAAGGAAACAAACAAAAAACAGATCCAGTTGAGTGATTTCTTATTGAACCAGTTTGGTTTTAATGCCAAACTTACTTAGGAAATCACTCTCTCTTTACGAAGTTAGTAAGCAGCTCGAGAATGCTACTTAATTATCCCATTAGTGCCTGTGTATTTAGTGTCTAAGTCAGCCAAAAGATGGAACAGTGCTAGAGTTTGTTTCCATGTACGAACCCTTCCTGTGCCCAATTATATGGTGAAATTTAGGTAATGCACACTTGTCTATTATTTACAACCTTTTTCATTGCTACATTGCTGTTTACAATTTGGGAGGTTGACACATTGGCTGGACTTGACTCTTCGGTACTAAGATATAATAACCTCTCCCAACAGTGTTTAATAAAATAAGTTGAAAGAACTCAGATGGATTTTTATGCACCTATTTTAATAGCAAGAATATTTAAGTTTTAGCGTGAATGCAATAGTTGTGATTTATTCCGGTTTTCAGATGAGGCACTGGTTGCCATTTCCTAATGAAAAGCCATTTCCTAGTTTCAGTTTCTTTTCACAAATATACTCATAGGTTTTACTATGAACAGCTGTTAAAACTTTAGATTCCTTACTTGCTTGTATATAAATTTGAATTTCCTTTGAAACGTAAGCATAGATTGAAGACCATTAAAAACACAATGAGTGTCCTCATGACCTTGATTCTCCGTGAAATCGTTGGCAGAGTATGGCCAATTATCAAGCAGCTACAGAAGATAACTATTAGTTTGCTTTTTACATAGAAAACAAATACATTAACTTGATTTAATACATATTTATGATCTGGACTGCATACATTTTCTACTTGCCCCTGAATCCTATACATTGAAATTCTGTCTCCTAATATAATAGAATTAAGAGAAGCAGCCTTTGGTAGCTTTGGTATGTAATGTGTTCATTCTGCTTGCAGATCCTTTACAAAAGGGTCACTACATAGTTTTCTGTGTCTCCCTACCACGTGCTAGTAATAAGGGATCAACAGCAGAAAGGAAATATAATAAAGATATAATTAACTTCCATGATCTTATGTCAGCTACTTCCTTCTTCAGTGGAGCTGTGAATTTTAGGTGGTTATTTCTTGTCCATTAAAAAAAATAGTTTTTTAAAGATGCATTGCACTTAAATGTAGGAGTGAGAACAAAAGAATGGCCCAGCAGAATGAAGCCATGTGGTGCCCTGTTCCTGGGTCACCAGTCTGCAGAACTATAGAAACAGATTCTGTAGTATAGAAGCTTCCCAGTATATAATACGTTTGCACAGCAGTGAAATTCTACTATAACTAAAAGCCTTTTCTGAGTCTGTGAGTTCTGTGCACCCAGCCAAATGCCAGCAATCTGAAGGTGAGAGAGTTGCAGACTTACTTAGATTGGTAGGTTTTCTTGTTGTTGTTGTTGTTCTTTTTTTTCTTTTCTTTTCTTTTTTACTTCTCCAGTAACAGTAAATGTGCTTAAAAGATTTGCATTTCTTGAACAACATTATTTTGCCTCATTTTCTTAGTGTTACCCTATAGGTTTGTCAGTATCCCTTTTATTGACTCCTTCAGCTTAAATTAAATCTAAGCAAACATATATTGTTCTCTGGGAATATTAAGTTATAAAGCAAACTTCCATGAACAGATAAAATATACTTTTAAAGTTATTATTAAAGTTTTATTGTGAGAGAAACCTTGCAATTTTGTAAGGGAACTAGTTAATTAAACAGAACTAACTCCTAGGTAGGAGGGAAAGGAAAGAAATCAAACTAAGTTGTCTTCTCTCATCAATCCAGGTCAAGTGCCCACCTATAGGTGTTCTTAAAAGGTCTCTTTCTGACTCATGATGGCTATCTTTCTCTAACAGTTCTTCTTGCCTGTGAATTTACTCAGGAAGCAGGATCTTCTGGTATAGAAGCAGAGAAACCTGTAAATTAAATAGCAAACCATGTTTCGTCTCAATACTTTTCTCCCACCTGACATTCATGTTTCTTGAGAGTTGTGGCAACCCCTGAAAGAAGCATCTATGGTTCTGATACTTCCCATCGATACCACCATTCCTCCCAGTCACCAGAATGGCCTGTGCAAAATCCAATTGCTAGATAGTGGAAGTGTGGCTATTTCATATACAAGAGGCTATTTCCCTTCAGGTGCTCTCACACAGAAGGAGCACACTTGTGTTCATTTTTCTGTGTCTCAGTTGTGAAGGAGACCTGTGGACCAAGGCAACTGAACCTTAAATTACAAAAATTGATTGCTCCATAGGACCTGCCTTCTCAAATGACTGGCAAGAGAAATTGGCTTCTAGAAGTTCCTTTAACTTCTAAGAACTATGACATAGTTATTCACACTCTGATCAGACTTAGTTTCTGCTCTTCCACTCTATTCCTCACTTGTTAATACATGTGAGACCTTAGTCCACATGGTGGCCACTTACTTTAGGTTTCAATAATTTATTAGGAATAAGCTAGAAAATAAATAAATAAAAAAAACTTTGCCATGAATTCTACTCATGCCATGTGTGAACTTCTTTTCCTAATTGAGAAAGACTACAAGCATGCAGAGCAAAAGAAGATGTGAAACCAGTATACACTCACCTGAGTTAAGGCAACTGGAAACACAGTATATAAAACTATTCAGGTTTGAGTGCAAAGTGCACCTGATAGGCAGCAATCGATCAAAGAAAGGTTTCAATCTAAGTTAAACTTAGGAAATTAATATATTTATGAGGTTTACTAATAAGACCATATGTGACTCAAAGGGAACTTTGTGCTTTATTCATATAAGGGGCCCTAGGCAACTTCAAATAGCCAAATATTGAAGTTTCCCACTACAATTAATTGTTTACTTAATATATAACCCTGGAGAGAAGAGAGGCTACATAAAATCCATGACTCTCCAGGCATCATGTGCATGCCTTTAATCTCAGAACTCAGGAGTCAGAGGTAGGTGGGTCTCTGACAGTTGGAAGCCAGCCTAGTCTACAAAGCAAATTCCAGGACAGCAAGGGATGTTATAGAGAGAAACCCTGTCCCAAAATAAAATAAACCATCAAAAACCAAACAAACAAAAATTAATGACTTTCTTCTCCGTTCCATTACATAATATTAATTGGCTTGATCTCATGAGAATCTCTTAGAGGTCATCACAGTTGTTCTGCATTAAGAAAGCAATTATCATGTCTATGGAGGGAAAAGTTATACTACAAGTTATGATTATCAAATACATGAATTTTTGTGCCTTCTGTTGTCATAATAACTATAATTTTGTGTCAAAATGTCTTGATAAACAGGTGTCCTCTTTTTACTGCTTTTTGAAATACCAAATGGATCTCAGTCAGATCAGAATGTGAATACCTACCTCATAGCTCCTAGAAGATGATTTGATTATGGTCCAGACTATAATTCTGACTTCACGTTCATTATTTATAGAACTGTAGGAAGCTTTACCACAATACTATCCATCCGGAACAATGTCAGAATACAGAAACCTTTCATTGCACTTACACTGCATTACACTTAAAAAAATATGTACATGCAGTGAAAGTGTGTATAATTGCAAATTTAATGTATACAAAACATTTCATTTGCATTTACCAGTGTATTGCAGGTATTATATTAGATATCAGACTTCCTTATATTTCTGTAATTACTAGATCTAAATCATTATTTCTTTGATGGAGTCACAAAGTTGTAAAGGATATGTATTGACTTCTGAACAGCACACAAATCTTAAAAACCTATTTGAGGTTTCCAAGTAAATAATTGCTTAGTTTCTTCAAAAGGTGTAACAAAAGGTTTGTTGAGAACTTTATTTTAATATGTAAATAATCTAAAATTGTCCATACCCTAGCAAGCTATCAGCCTGACAATAATGTCAAAACACACCACATAGATGCTCAGAATTTGAAGAGCAGTCACAAAAACCATTCATGAAAAGTACTAACTCAAGTCACACATCAATGAGGCTCAGCATTTAACACATCAGCTTCTCACTCAGAACTGTAGAATCTTCCTGTAATGAATTTCTGTCACTTGCCAGCAGAATAAAAGCAAAATAAAATAAAAATCAAATGAAGTTAAAATAAATTAAATTAAACTGAAATAGAGAATAGCAGTTTCCATCAGAACGGTAAAACATTCCAGCCTATATCCAGACATCAGAACAAGGAGTGGAAACTCTCCCAGAAAGCAGAGCACAAGACCACAAGCATCACACTGTAAAGTTTTTACAGTGATGACCAACAGCACTGCGCAACTCAATATTCCTTGGAGCATTGCTGGATGAGATCACAAGACAAGAATTTAAATTCTGACGGATTCATAGACAGCAGCCAAAGTTTACGTTCTCTTTACACACACGATGGTTTACAAAAAATTCATGAAAAATGGCCGAACACGTGACTTTGAGAGAGAGGGGAAAAAAGAAACTAATTCAAAATGCTTTGCTTATGACAGGTTTGAGACTTGTTTCAGAAACAATAACCTCTGTTCCTTTTTTTCTTTCATGGTTCTTTTCTGAGACACATTCTTAAAGGAAACCTAGATAATCCAGGAGGGAAGATAAAGAGGAAGTAATCCAAGAACCCCAGTGAGCCAGCCTCAGCCTGCACTGTGTAAGGGTGAAGTGGCCTCTGACAGCTGTCCATCACTGTGTGAGGAGGGAAGTAACCTCTGACAGCTGTCCATCACTTTGTGAGAAGGGAGGTGGCCACTGACCGTTGTCATCCATCCACTGATGCCTTCTTCTGAAGGAATTTGCGAAGCAAGAATTCTTCCTGTAGAAACACAAAAATGTTAAACTTGTATTTTTTTGAGTTTTGTACATTGTTTATTCACTAAAAGTATATCAGCCTTACTAATGCAGAGGAGTCATTCTCCATCCCACTGTAGAGACTAACGGCTTATTCAAGAAGAGACTAGAATTGCCAGTTCCATATTCATGCCATTAAGCAAGGCAATGAAAATTCAACTGTACAGTTTATCCAGTGAAAAGAGGGTAGTGGTCATATTTATGCTTTCCAAAATTACTCTAGTAATTATCAGTTCCTCGCAGTGTTTATATTACAAAATTGTCTTTCATAAACCACATGCTCACAATAGTTCTCCTTCATGGCTCTCTAGTTACTATGCAAAGATTTTTTTTTTAATTCTAGAAAAACATCAACCTGAAAAATTTCTTCATGTTGATATATTTAGTTTGTATTTAATTGAAGCAGTTACTGAAGAAAACAGTCTATTGATAACATAAAACTGTCTTTGTAAATGCATTTTTATGTTTAAATTCATGCTAAATACATATAAAAATAAAACAAGGAACAAATTTTACCTACATATATTTGAAAAGATAGCGCATAGAGTTTTGATTTCTTTATCCCTGTTTAATGCTGTTTCTTAAATTGCCTAAAAATGCTGGCTGCTGAGAGTGGCCTGGCTAACACTGTCATTTAGAAGAGCATTGAAATGTGCCCTCAGCTAAGAAAGTCACAGGTTCTTGCTTCTCCTGCTACTCCTGCAACCAGGAGTTTGTAATGGAAATGACAACACACCATTAAGTAGAGCACTAGCTTGCAGGCATCGATATAAATATCATTACAGATTAAAGTCCTCTGCAAGAATTCAGGCAAGTAGGATTAGCAAATAAACCATTAGAGCTGGAGATTGAATTCTGATAGGCCCAACAAAGCAGAATGCCTGCTAGAGTCTTGGTTTTGTTTATTTCCCAGAATGGCAATGGTTCTTGTTAGTTTGCAAAGTGCCTCGTATGTGAATCCAATGGCTGCACAGTGCAGCCAAGGGTTGTGGAAGGATACCTGAGGTTATGAGGGAATCGGGCAATTTAAAAAGAGGCTTTTGTCAGTGTATTGGAGTTGTGGCACAGGTCATTTACAGAGACTGAAATTTCAGAGCCATTAATTGTTGTAACAGGATCCTGGACAATGTAAGGTGGATTCTTTTTTCTTTGTTTCATGGCCTTGGGAGGTCCCATTGTCAATCCTAAAGGATTTAAAGTCTTTTATGGAAGTAATTGTTAAAAGCTCAACACTATTATTTGGCTAAGCATTTACCACTAATACACATTTGATGCACACAAACACAGTTATGTGCAGTCCTTGGAATGTTCACACCCTCCTATGTAAACTTTAGTGTGATCTAATTCAGAGACCTTGCCTTGATGAGGCTGTTTTGTCCTGAGGACAACATTTCCTGAATGGACGAAAGTACCCCTATAATATGGTTTTAAATGTCTCCCAAAGATACCTCTGTCCCAGGTACCATCGCAGATCTATTAGGAATGGAAGAACTTGTAAGAATTAGGAAGCAGTGGGGAGTCCTCATTTAACATGACCTCACAGAGCACAGAGGATGCATGACCTTCCTATTTCTTTCTTCCTCCTTCAGGTCACAAGGTGACTGATTTTGTTCCATCACATGTCTCTGCTCTGATGTTCTGCCAGACACAGTATCATCAAACACTATGATCTAGAAGGTCTCAGATTGGAGAATAACAGGTAAGTTTCTGGTATAAATGAGCTACCTAGTTCATAGTATTGTGTTATACAAGAAAGGCAATATAGTATGTGGTCTGTGTGTGAAGGTTTGCACTTACAAATGTGAGTGTGTGTGTGTGTGTTCCTTCTAACAAAACATGTTTCCCGCTCTGCCCAGCTTACTCAGACAATGACTTTATTTCTCTTGGGTTATGATTCATATAAGCCAGAACATTTTCATATTATTGATATATGAAGATTTAAACTGCATCTGTGTCCATCTTGACTTTTACATGTATTTACTTCATGGGGGAATGTATTAACATAACTTTTCCTACTGTGGTTTCATGTGCTTAAATTCTACCCACTACTGAGCAATGATGTTATACAATCACTCTATGAGCATGACAAATCTCTATAGAGAAAATATTACATGTGGGAATTTAATGTTTGTCTTATTCTGATGTATAAAGTTTCTATACAGGATATCTGTAAAAGAGAGTCCGGGATTCTTTCTCCTTCCTTTTAGCACAGCACAGGTAGTGAATCAAAAGAAAACGAAAATGGAAGAAAGACTTCTGCCAAACAGTGAGTTACTTCTCTGGATCCCTCTCTTTAAGGAAATTGAAAGGCATACTGAGAGCAGTGGTTGACCCTTACACATCCATAGCATAGGTCATGGGGACTGGTGGAGACAAGCTCAAATAGAGACACTCAGTGCAGTGCTTTGACTTACAGATATATTTTTTTCATTATTTTTCTCATAAAAGAAATTAGATAACTAAAAGAAATTAGGTCAACAACGGCTTCCCAAAGTCTAATAATGGCAAAAAGGAGGCCATGAGAAAATTCTGAGAAAAGGTGAGCAGTATGACTGAAATGAACAGCACTGATCTATGGAGGCCACAGGATAGGTGGCAGCAAGACCAGTTAGAAGCAACCACTCAGTAAATTTAATTGTCAAAGTGATAACAGGGTCATGATGCCTAGCAGCAGGCTACAACTGGTCAGGACAAGAAAACAACCATGGATGATGCATGGCTGACAACAGAAAGAAACCTGACCACTTAGGGCTCCAGCTTTAGAGATGAACAGAAGAAAGAGAAATGGAGCCACAGACTAAGTGAGAATCCCCATGGCAGGAGTGGTGTGTATGACTGCTGTGTGCAAACATTTGGGAAGACCATGCATTTTGGTTTGTGAAGGTCAGAAGCTTAGGAGAAGTTATAAATTGTCTTTGAGGGCTAGAAGAACTTATTTTGGCAAAATATAAGTGTTACTTCTTGCCAGACAATTATATACGTGTTGAGTTCCTAAGAGGGCATGGTATATCTCTGATGATACATTAAAACAGCCGTTCTGGACCAACCAGATGGTCCAGTGAATAAAGAAACCTGCTGCTAAGATGAAGACTTATTCCCAGAACATACAGAGTAAAAGGTGAGAACTGATTATCACAAGTTGTTCTCTGACCTCCATACTTGTACTATGGCATAGGCATGTCCACCTACCTACACATGTATACAAAACAATAATTAAAAATAAAAATTAACAATTATTAAGTAAAACAACATATAGTACTTGTATATCTCAGGCATTGATCCAAAAGTTTTGAAATTAATTTTTCCTTTATTTATTAATTTCTTCAAGGACATGGAGACATTATAACATCTTCATTTACCAATGTAACCCCAGAGCCACACCCAGTGTGGGCTTTGGTGCTGAAATGAAATAAGTCTGTCATAGTCTGTGTAGGTGCTTAGTAGGTCACCTGTGGGAGCACTAAAAAGGAACACAATGGATAGCCTTTATGAAATGATTGGTAAACTCCTGAGAACAACCAGGCAAAGTGTATCATAGAGCAGTGGCCAGATAAACATAGGGGAACTTGAAAGTCATTCTTCAATGTTCCTATCCCACATATTTTTTATTTAAATTACACATATACATATATATATATATATATACATATATGCTTATATATAGATATATTACACTCTCAAACTATACTTCACATATTATAACTTAGGATCATACTTATTGATGATGAATAAAATAATTTATACAATTTCATCAATTCTGGAAACAGTTTGCTTTTTTACTGTAATATTTTATCATATTGAAATGATTTCTAACCATATCAAATCTATTCTATTATGAATAAGAATGAAAAAATATGCATGAGGGGTGTGTCTGTTTTATTATTCTGCTACATTTTGGTTTTGAAACTTAAATTCTCATACCCTCATGAAAAATCCTAAACAGACTAAGATTTTTTTTTTTAGGATTTTTGTTTAATTTATTCTAGTTAATAGTCAAGCTTATTTATATATTTAAAAAAATTTAGACAGTATAACTTACTTAAAAGAAAAATCATGACATTTAAAATATCTATGATTGAAGTTGGTTTGCTATTGAAAAAAGGAGTCATGGAGACTTGGAGAAAAGATGAGCATGGTGGGAAGAAGACAGTAGCCTTGCAAGTATACAGAGATTTACTGTTCATTCATGTAGGAGGGAAGTCTCCTGGGCCACTTTCATGGTATCAGTATCAAGAACACATGGCAGCCCCTGTGATGGTGGTTTAAAGGGCATCTGACATGACAGCAGAGATTCTTAGTATCCTACTACTGCAGTTAAATTCAAAGGTTGTACTCTAGGTTCTATGGTTATAAATGGCTACAGAACAACGACCTCATTTCAAGATATTTGGAGAAATGTAAGTATGAGGCCAGACAGAAATATTTGAAAGTTGAAAGAAAATGATTGTCTTCTTTGTCTTGCTGCAAAATATTGTTGAAAATTTTCTGAGTAATAAAAGGTAAAGATGCCAGGTGGTGGTGGCACACGCCTTTAATCAGCACCTGGGTGGCAGCACCCAAGAGGCAGAGCCAGGTAGATCACTGTAAGTTCGAGGCCAGCCTGGTCTACATAGCAAGATCGAGTACAGGCACCAAGATGACACAGAGAAACCCTGTCTGAAAAACCAAAATAACCAAAAAATAATTATAAATATAAGGTAAAGAAAAGAAGAAAGACTATTTAGAAACAATGCAGTATTCTACTTAAAATATGTGAGGGCTGGGGCTGTAGCTCAATGACAGAATAGTCTTCTTATATGTCATATATATATATATATATCATGCAACATTGTGGAATATTCCTTTATACTATGTTAATATATGACACTGTCATTGGTTTAGTAAAGAAGCTGACTGTCCAATAACTGAATAGGATAATGTTAGGTGGGAAAACAAAACAGAGAATTCTGGGGAAGAGAAGGGCAGAGTCTGAGGAGTCACCAGCAGATGCAGAGAGAACCAAGATGTACATGGTATACTGAGAAAAGGTAACAAGCCATGTAGCAACGTAGATAAGAAATATGGGCTCATTTACATGTAAAGGTTAGCTAACAACAAGCTATTGAGATATTGGTTGAGCATTTGTAATTAATAGTAAGACTTTGTGTCGGTTATTGGTGAACTGGCAGGTGAGAAAGAAACATCTGCCAACACAACATCAATGATATTATTACCTGATTGCATGCTTAATAATTGAGAGTTAATGAAGACGAACATGCTAGGGTACATGCCAATAATACTTTAACAAAAGTAAGGCAAGTAAAATTTGAAAGTGATAGAGATAGGAATAACAGATAGTAGTAACAAATGCAAGAGAACAAAAAAAATAAAATTATTAGAATGTTGATTGATTCATTAAATCAATTATCTGACAATAATAAAGTTTACATTCATCTTCACAACTGATATATAACTAGTTAATATGAGCTGTGCCAAGGATTAGAAAAGAAAACTTAAATAAACAGAGTCAACTAATTTAAGTATTTCACAGTGTTGGGAGATAAGCAGCTATGAAATGTATTCATGGTCATGACATGCACATATGTATTCATCAAGCCCATGTACCATTTCCCTTTTCCAATTCCTTTACCATACCCCCAGCCACTATTCTCTTCTAACTTATTTATTTATTTATTTATTTATTTATTTATTATTCATTCATCCCTTCATTTATTTATTTATTTATTTGTCACTGAGTCCATTCATCACTAGAAATGTGGATATGGATGTGGGACCATCTTTTGGAGTAACATAGCATGTCAGGGGCCATATGCTTGAAGAAAACTGACTTTCTTACAAGAAGCTGTAAATTACCAACAGCTCTTTAGCTAGTAGTGAGACTTCCTGACTTCCTGCCATCATGATGGGGTTTTGTTTGTCTTTACGTTGCATAGAACTTCTGTGTATGTTCACAACTACCAGTACATGTGTGCTGCCATTACTTGGACATCCTAAGACAAGACAACAGTGTCTGTGGGTAAACAGTAAAGGGGGAGATCAACCACTCCAGACGTGATTTTAGGGAACAGTGGTGCTGTATTGCATGTCAGAAACCATGCATATAGTGGAAGTCTACCGACTGTGATTGGTTGGCATAGTACCTTAGATTGCAGAGGGAGCACTCAAGCACCAGGACTTCTATGACAAAGAAGCACATCAAAGGAGACTTGGAGAGTTCATACTCAACTGCAGACCAGCTACTCGCTACACATGCTAATTCAGAATTCAGTGTTCTGACTTTCTGGGGCATGGTGTGCCATGCTTCTTATTCAGAAGTGAAATGTGCCGGGTAGGTTCCCAGCCAGGACATGCCTGCATTTTCTTCTACATGTGGGCATCTGCCTTGTGTGTTAAGAAAGTAGTTTCCATGTAGTCATCTACCACCTAGGCATCTTATATTCCTTCCAACCCTGTAACATTTACCTATATTTTGCTAGTATTAATAAAATTTCAGGAGTCAGAAATTGAGATTAAAAACCTGATAAATCTGAGGAACAGCAGAAGGATGATCAGTTGACCCTACTCTCCAAGGTTTCCTGATTCAAAAGCCTTGGAAGTACTCCTCCAGCCCCTCCTTCTCTCTTCTTATCCCTCTCTATCCCACTTCCTCAGTACTCTAACATCTCTACGGCTAATCCTGGTCAGCCAATTGGGTACTCTGTCCTTGATTCAAAAGACTTTATTGGCACCATGGAGTGGCAGTGCAAACGATTCTCCTGCAACACACCCCCTCTTAATCTATATTCCCTGAAGCCTGTAAAGAGATGTCCCACTGAAGGCTGAGTTTCTGTAATCTGTTATTCTCTTCATGTTGAAGAGCTGATGAGTTATGGGTCTCTGTGTTAACTGCCCTCTACTGATAAAAGGAATTTCTATCATCAGGGTTGAGGGATGTGCTACATGTCCATTTAGCAAACTAACAGTAGTCTCTCCTCCCACATGGCTGAAGATCTAGCTAGTCAAATGTTTTTCACTCTGATAATGGTGCAAAGGCTTGAGTTCTATTGTGAGAAGTAGGCCTGTAGTCCAACCAGAGAGTGGTTAGTTATTCCTAGGGCATTCCTGTCAATATTGCATCACTGGGTATATGCTATCATCTGGTAATTATTGTAGCTATCCAGTTAAAATCTGGGTAAGAATAATAATTATTTTCTCCTCTGGTAGCCTACCCAGTTCATTCTAGCATGATGAAAAATATCTGGTGAAGATGAAGTTTCAATGCCAGTACCACCTTGTTTTTTCCATATTCTATGACTCAAGTATCTGATGTCTCAGTAACTGGGTTTCACCATCACATTATAGAAGGTAATCAATATCAATGGCAATAGTCTGTAATGCTTTGGGATCTATGCTATTTCACTGACCAACAACTCCAAATGAGTTAACTCATTCCTGAAATTGGGGTTTTTACATGATAGCCTATGGTGTCCAGGAAGGTCATTGTCCCTCATTATAGTACTAGTAATTCTATCTAAATTCTTTTTATATATCTGTATATGTAAATTGTAGGAATATTCTACAATAGTAAGTTTCAAAATGTGTTTGTCAAAGTTCCTTAGTATTAGTTATGCTTCCCTATAGCCTCTCCTCTACTATTACCTCCTATTCTTTACACCAACTAGTCCCTCTTTGTAAACAGAGAATTTTTCTGTCCTGCCCCATCCTGTAGCCACTTCCAAATAATCACGCAGAGGCTTATATTAATTATAAATGCTTGACCGATGGCTCAGGCTTATTACCACTTAGCTCTTACATTTAAGTTAACCCATATTTCTTATCTATTCTTTGCCACACAGTTTGTGGCTTGTTACCTCTTTTTCTATACATTTGCTTCCTCAGTGTCTTACTGGCATCTCCCCAACTTAACCCTTCTTTATCTCTGTCTTCAGTTTGTACGGCCTAATCTAATTCTGCCTCAAAAAACAGTTTTATTTACCAACCAATGAGAGGAACACCTATCCACATCATACAGAAAGACCATCCTATAGTACCTCTTGTTCCATTAATTCCTATTCCCCTTAATTACACCTGAATTCTGCTTCTTCTCTCTTAAAGAAACCCCATTGCTATGTTGTATCAATACAAATCACTCAGTCTCTCACATAGGGTTCAACCTGTTAGACCACTGCTATATTTGCTTATTTTTCTTTCTCAGAATGTCAGGGATATATCCTTGTCCTTATCGCTTCACTTCACTGGGATCCTGAGACGATAACAGATTGACATACAATTTTAGCCAGTCAGTGGAATCCAGTGCTTCTTCTCTATTTCCAAAGAAAGAAAAAAGTAATGGGGTAGGGAGTAGGAGGTAGAGTAGGAACAGGAGCAGTAGGAGCAGAAAGAGGAGGAGTAGAAGAAGGAAGAAGAGTGGAGAGAGAAAGAGAGAATGAGAAAGAGAGAGAGAGAAAGAGAGAGAGAAAGAGAGAGAGAGAGAGAGAGAGAGAGAGAGAGAGAGAGAGAGAGAGAGAGAGAGAGAGAGAGAAAGAGAGAATATCATCCAGTCCTCTGAAAACACAGGACATATTAACAACAGTAAACACAGTTAGTACTCTGTTATATTTGATTTATTTATTCATTCAACCTCTACATGCATTCAAAATTTTAATTACTTTACTTGTAAGAAAATCAGTTAAGTGAACTGAAATAATTTTCCCAAGATTATATAATATGTTATTATGTAAGCCCAGCTTTGATAATTGACCAATCTGATTTAAATATAATGCTTTTGATGTTATGCTATCTTCAACTTTAATAATGTTCTGGGAAGCAAATGAAATTGCAGGTGTTTATATAAGCAAATTATTTTATTTACAACTTAAATTGTTATAAACACATAATACCACTATGCAGAGAGAAAATTGAATTCTTAAAATTACAGTATTAAGAACAAATATTATGAGGCATACTATTCTTAGATACACATAAAAGGTATACATCTCTCAAGGAAATTTGGAAATTTTTCAAGTAACACTAAGTGATTCCAATTTTTATCTATGAGTGATAAAAATAAGGTAATTACTACAGGTTTGAAATATATTTACCTAGTCTAGTAAACAGGAAAAAAGTAACACTATTGACAGAAGAAGAATATTAATTATTAAGAAAGCACAGTCATTTGTTCTTTCACTGAGGGTCTCCACTATAGCTACACTTATTGGATGTTTCAGCAATAAGTTATTTCCTTTTTAAATATGATAGTGTGTTGCTACAGAAAAGCTATCCACACAAACAAAAATACTGTGTTGTTACAATAAAGTCTCTGAAACTCTTAGATTACATTGGCATCCATTTTTGCATTTTTGTGAATATGTGGATAAACTTTTCTTAACAAAAATTTACAAAAATCTACTTCTTATTTCCTGTTTGAAGAATTCTTGACAAAAATTGCTATAGAAAAGAAGAAATTTTAACATAGATAATGTGAGGCAATATACACAAAACCTTTAATTCTAGCTACAAAAAAATTAGTTTTTGTCACAAGCACACTATACAAGGATGACTCAATAAATAGCTATTCATTCAGTGGTATAAATTGCTCTAAAATAATAAAAACCAGAAAATTAAATAAACAAAACAATACATTTTCCAAGTGTATTTGTCAGGATTATATTCTAGCAGCTTGAGGAGAATATTTAGGAGTACTATGTTTTTGTAATCTAAACAGGCATCCCTTTTTCTCAGTGTGATCCAGATCTCCTTGTGTGAGATACAGCTTATGTGCTTTGGTGGGTGACATTTCAGCTCTCTATCACACAATTTACACAGCGTCAGGAAACAACATTAGTAGTAACTTTACTTTCTGCCTGCCTCTTCTGCCTCCTTACCTTGTAAACCAGTAATGACTGTATGCTTCTTCTTGATAAGCACCACAACCTCTTGTCCTTGGTTATTTTGCTAGTGTTGCTGATGAATCTCACTAGCCCTTTTGAGTTTGTACAAAGTTTCAGCTGAAAATGTGGCAAGCTCGAGTGGAAAGACTGATGAACAGTCCTAGTGGGAAGATTCCCTGGCTATGCATTAAATCTCCCAGCATGCCAGGTCATTTTGGAATGGCATTCTTTCTAATTAACAGCTACTCAGATTAGCTCAATCCAATCTCTTTCTTCAAGTTCTTGTTACAAGCTCATTGTCATCTCTGAGTAAACCAGTCTAATGAACATGCTACCTTTTTCAGAGTCTGTTATATTTATTCCCTTTATTACATGGGATAACTTAAAGAATCTGTACTATGTGGTAATTCTGTCAGTGGATTAGGTGTGGTTTTCTGATATATTTTAGAAGTGTGTGTGTGTGCGTGCATGTGTGTTGTGTGCATGTTCTCATGCTCACATACACACATACACAAACTTGTTTTTGCTCTGGTTTCTAAGATTTGACAAACTACATCTCAACAATTAATAACTTCAAGTAATTTTTCTCCTAATGTAGAGGTACTATAAGATTTATAGCATATGTAACAGTTGAGTTTCAATAGATACCCCCAAAAATCGTGGAAATAAATCTATTAGAGAGACATGGAAAGTTTGGTCTGTACAAACTCAAAAGGGCTAGTGAGATTCATCAGCAACACTAGCAAAATAACCAAGGACAAGAGGCTGTGGTGCTTATCAAGAAGCATACAGTCATTACTCATTACTGGCTTATAAGGTAAGGAGGCAGAAGAGGCAGGCAGAAAGTAAAGTTACTACTAATGTTGTTTCCTGACGCTGTGTAAATTGTGATAGAGAGCTGAAATGTTACCCACCAAAGCACATAAGCTGTATCTCACACAAGGAGATCTGTATCACACTGAAAAAGAGGGATGCCTGTTTAGATTACAAAAACATGGTACTCCTAAATATTCTCCTCAAGCTGCTAGAATATAATCCTGACAAATACACTTGGAAAATGTATTGTTTTGTTTATTTAATTTTCTGGTTTTTAATGATATAGAAATAACTAATGTTAAAATGAACACTAGGAGTAGACAATTAAAAGGAAATAATAAGAAAAATTTACTCATTAATACATGTGAAATACTGTATTAAAAGTGAAGAAACTACTCTGAAAGCAATTTAATACCAACATAAGAAATACCTTTTAGATGATGTGTTATTCAAATTCTCACAGTTGAATATGAGTCTAATAATTTGGATTAGGAAAGAGATAAGTATAACTATTTAAATAATAACTACAAAGATTAGACTATCAAATACTGCATTAACTATAACAAAATTAGTTATAGCAAACCATAAATGTCATCAAATTATCTCACACAAAATAAATTAAGTCATAAATTTAAAAAAATTGGCCATACATATAATTTAAAGAAGTAAATGAATAAAAGAAGACCATTTACTTATACCCTAGAAAAGAAACAATAATGTGGATGAAATGATCAGCAAAGGCAAAGGAAACTCCATCAAAAACTCAGTGGAAAACAGTACCAACCAAGTAAATGAAGCAGAAGAAAACTAATTCGGATGGAGGAAAAGATTGAGAAAATACATCAATTATATGTATGCATTATATATGTACACAAATATATATATATATATATGCACATATGAAAATATAAAAGAAATAGATTTTTAAGCTGAAGGAAAATAAGAGCATTTATGAAAAGCATGTGCTTAGAAACTCATGACAATGAAACTACACTGTAGGAAAAACATCAACCCTTTTGGTAAAAGAGGGAGAAGAGTTTATTCACAGAAGTAGAAGAATAAATTTCTTATAAGGAAAAGAAGAAGAATGGAGAAGTAGAATGGAATGTACTATGTTCAAAAGAAGCAAAACATAAAACCCCTGATATTAATAAAGGAGAAAAGGGGAATTAATAAGAACCAATTTAACTAGAACAACTAACAAGATCATAGGAATTAGCAGCCTCCCCTCTTTAAAAACCTGAAGTGCAAATAGCTACAAAACACCATTTTAAATTATAAGGAAAGCTGAATAGGTTATCAAAAAAGATCCATCTATCTGTTTTCTCCAGGAAATACACGTTAATGACATAAACATTGACCAACTGAAAAATCAAGGATAAAAAACAACTACTGAGTTAGAGGAAGCTGAAGAAAAGAACTGACATAGCAACTCTAACGTCTGATAAGTGCATTCCAAAACAAAGCTAGCCAGAAGAGATAAAGAAGGCTCCAGATATGAATAAAAGGATCAATTCACCAAGATGTTATACTTATTAACATATCCACAACAAATGCTACGGCTCCTAAATTCATCAAGAAAATACAAAAATGCATGAGAGGGTAAGAGAGTTCCTGATACAATAATATTGGGTCAACTCAATATCCTGTTGTTATCAATAGATTTACCAACCAGTGTAATATTTAATAAAAAAATTTCAGATTCAATTTAAAATTGAATAATCCTATAAATAATATATATTTATATAATATGTATTTAATATATATTAATATATTTATTATTATTAGGCTCAATAATCCTATAAATGCATTTTATTTAATAATACATGGAGATATTTATTCCAACAGAGACAACATAGATTCTCAAGTGATCCATGGAATCTTTTCAGAACCTGATCACATTAAGTGTCACAGTGAAACCTTAATAAATGCTGGAGAGAAATAATTCCTTATAGCTCATACAATTTCTGCAGAATACAGCTAAAAACCAACATGAAAGAACATGCAAGAAGTATATTAATAATGGAGATATAATGATATACTTTCAAGGTGACTAGAGATCCATTAATAAAAACCACAGAGGATGTTTTTCAAAATTCTTAGAATCTGTGTAAATAATAGCAACATTTACCAGAATAAATAGCCCATAAAGCAGTTGCAATCCAAATCAATGTAAAAAAAATCATTAACATTTTTATATCGATGGCTAGCTTACTGAGAAGGGAATTAGAAAAATATTCCATGCTTGACAGTTTAAAAAGTGATTCCTAGGAATAATGCACACAAAGGAGGTGAAAGAGCACTATGAAGAAACCAAACGTACTGAAGAAAGGAACAGAGTAAGATAAGGAGCAGAGTAAGATACCAGACTTACAAAAGTTTCACTCTCATTGGCTTACAGAAATAATAGCTATATTGCCCAAAATGCTCAATTATTCACTGCAATGCCCCCATTGACCTACAAAGAAACAACTAAAATTCATCCAGCAATGTGAAAGATCCTGAATAGGCAATTCAATCACAAAAGACCATTGCCTGAGATAACCTAAAACCTGATCTCAAACCATACTACAGCACTACAATAAACATGTATATACATATATGTGATATATACACATACATGTATACACATCCCTATTTAGAGAGAGAGAGAGGTATTATGTGGTGGGTGTTGTGAGGGATATCATAAAACTAGAAAGAATTTAATGAAAGAAAAAATGAGATCTTTAGTAAAAAGATAGATAAATAGTACAGAATATTTGTGAGTAGTAGGGGTGGGTTGATTACTATTGGAAGTTGAAAATGGAAACAATGATAGTGGGTAAGAAATGGTAAAGGAGAAATAATGTGAATAAAGTATGCATGGAATGACTATAATAAAACATTTGACTTCGTATGATAACATAAATGAATACAATTTTAATTTAAAGAAAAACCATTAAAATATGTCTGTAACGAACACAGCACACAATTAAGATGTATCATTGAACTGAGGTATATATCTTAATAAAAACTATAATACATGTAAGTCTGTGTATAAAAATGTATATATGGTTAAAATGAAATTCTCTGATCTTGGCTGAAAATATTTCCCCAAGAAACTTAAGTCCAGCTAACAAAAATATCAACACCAAGCATGAGAAGTCCTCTTTGAGTTTACAGTCAGAGTTGTCCAAAAAACTCCCAAAACATTTCTGCATATTGCCATTGCCCTTTGTAAACTCCAAGAGGTGGAAGGTAAGTACCCAGCATTGAAGATACCATGCACTTCAAACACAGGCCCTAGAGGGCCTGAGCTAAAACTGACCTGACAGCCTTCTCTCTGAGGACTAGCTTTCATTGTACTAGGATGTAAGACCAATTGCTAAACCCGTCTTATTAATAAAAACCCAGAACCAAATATTGAGATAAAAACTGAGAGATCAGAAGAGCAGGAAGTTTATAGCTTGGAGATTCTCAGCTAAAGAGACCAATTTCCTGTATACCCATGCCTATATGCCTTTCTGTTGTACATCTCACTTCCTCTCTCAACCCAGCTACATCACTTCCTGTCTGTCTGTACAGACCTCCAGACCTCTATCATTACTGCTGGGGGTAAAGGCATGTGTCACCATCCCTGGCTCTATTCCCCAGTGTGGCGTTGAACTCACAGAGATCTGGGTGCATCTCTGCATCCCAGATGCTAGGATAAAAGGCATGTGCTGCTACTGCCTAACTTTTATGTTTAACATGGTGGCTGGCTTTTTCCTCTGATCTTCAGATAAGCTTCATTAGGGTACACACTATATTAGGGGAAACAATGTATCACCACACTAGAAGGTGTCATGCAAACTTCCAAAGGAACAACCAACAATCCTACCCAAGTATGGCACCTCTGAACCACAATGACAAATATGACATGACAACCCTAAGGAACAGATGTGGCATGGCAATCTTGGGAGTCACCACAGTAATAAACATGATAAAATGGATGAGAGAAAAGGCCATGAGGCCTCAACCCAAAAAACAGAACTTCAGGCAACTAAGAAATTCTAAGAGTGTGAGAACTGATTTTCCCCATGGAAGAACACAGGAATGGTTATCCAATTTTAAAGGGTCAGCTTTGAAAACATCTGTACAGGTAACATAATGACTGTGCAGGTTGTATTTATATATTTAGGAATATATAAACATATACGTATACATATATGTATGTAATAATAAATAGTGAAAAAATAAAGATTGTTATTTTGAAAAGGATCAAGGAGAAGTATATAGGAGGGTTTGGAGGGAAAATTATGCAGTTCTATTATAATCTCAAAAAATTATAAAAAGGAAATTTTTAAAAGATACAGCAATTGAAATCAATTTTGAAAACTATTTAAGAACAGAAAAATGCTCACCATGGATGGAAAAACTCATCTATAGTAACACAAACATGGAAAAACGTCCAAGCCTTGGATTCATGCATCTGTGAACTTGCAAACTGTAATCTAGTATTCTATTGGATGACATGGTCATTGATGTTTAAATTTTTCTTATTTATATTTCTGAACAATGTACAACTTCAAAACATACATATTCAATGTGCAATAGCAAAGCGTTTTAACAAAAAAGCAAATGATACTTATTCATTCACCCATCTCTAGTCTCCTTAATGTTTGGAATTACATTATTACTTTTAGTGTAATGGATGCATTTTTTTTCTTCTCTAAAGGGCTCTGGAAACAGCTGTCTGAGCCAGTCCCAAGTGGATACGGGCTTGGTGGAGCCTGGAGCCAACCATGATGTGTCTACATTATTGAATATGCAAATGCATTTTAACTCATATGCTTTTGTTTTCTTGGTTTAACGAAATTAGCAGGAAATTGAATTTAAGGAGCTAATAAAGATGTTCAAAGGTGTGGTGGCTTCTCTTGGAAACAGGAGTCTACGCTAGACCCTGTTTATTTGGAAACTTGTTCATTTCAGCACTGAACAAAATATGTTGACCAGACATGCAAGAGACAGGCCTGGCGAACAATCCACGCTATACAACTGGATGAAGGAATTGCTGCTTTGATATTTCTTCCACAGCTCCTGAAGCATCTTTGGAATCAAGGTCAGGAATTGTGTACTAAAAACAAAAACTAGAGCAACAGAGTTTATCTGTATAGGAGCATCCCTGTGATTAAGAGCAGCAGTGAGATTGTAGAAACAGCGCCTGGCAGTTGTATGCTAATTAGATAAGAAGGAAACTAATGCAGTTTGTGATAAGTAACTCCTGAACTGGACCACAGTTTCTCCTGCTAGGCTCTCAAAGGCTCCCCAAAGGCTTTCCAGTACACTTAAAATAATTACACAGTTCAGGCATTCACACCTAATCTGGTGACCACATTTTTCATCAGCTCAATTTTCTAAATATTAAGCTGTCCTTTTTTTTTTTTTTTTTTCCTTGTAAGTCTCCCTGCTTCTCTGACTGTGGTCTGCTGCTTCACTTACATTCTCATTTCTATAATTTATTGTTTATATTTATCTCTGTTGTGCCTGAATGAGAGAACAAAATATCTCAAATGTGCTCATCAAAGGAACCACTACCATCATACATATATTCTACACTACACTGTTGAGTCATTTTTTTTATCAGTTTGGTCTAGATATTTTTGATGTTCAGGGTTTTTTCTTTATTTATAAATGTCATCTACTACTTCTTATTGTCTTTATTTTGAATTACAAAAAATGAAATTAGAGAAAATTTTACAGCCATCATGTTAAATCATCATAATGTCATTTAATATCCTCTAGATAAATGAATGTAAAAAGTCAATAAAAATATCAAATAAATTCATTTTAATTTAATTCACAACTCCTTTCTTGCTTGCAGATTTATTACTATTCCTGTATTTGTAGAATCTGAATGTTCTACTATGATTGCAGTAACAACCTTCCTCCTCTGCATTCAACTCGGGAGTCCCAGCCATATGGGAACTATGAGAACCACAGTATGAGCATTGGAACGCTCAGTGTTATGTAGTTTCCTCTGTCTATAGCGTACATGGAAATTAAATGTGCTTGAATTATATCTACTCAGACTTCTATTAAGTGAAGTATCTTCTAGGAAATAGTGACATTTCTTAAACAAATACAGAAAAATTCATTGGAACCGAGGAGGCAAGAAATAGCAGAAAGATGCTCATGTAAGAGGATAACAAAGGGCTATATGTAATCATTAAGCAAGATAAACATGGCTTGGAAAAGAGAGGTTTTAAATTAAAAAAAAAAAAGATTTCTCATGCTCCATAAAAATCAATCTTTTAGGACATTTCTATGAACACTGGATGTCAAGTGATACCATTGTGTTTTCAAAAGTGAAACATAGAGTCAGGGGATGTAGGGGAGGGGACATTCAGGTTTGAGAAATTACGTTTTTGTAAAAGTTGTATGGTATCCTCCTTTGTAATCTTTCAATACCTTTTCTTCTCATAGCAAAAATCTAAAAACAATATAAAATTAGAATAATTTCTCAGATTTTAATTTGATAGGCTCATTTTGTTATCTTGCCCCATCCCCCAGCATGGCTATTTAAAAACCATTTCAAATCCATTGTGAAGTTTCTCACTTGGGAAGAATAGATGCTTTGTAATTTATAAAAGGAAACTTTCTCCCCCAAAGAACAATCACATCCCATTGTTCATAACATTTATAATCATGTGTGGTTATGTACAAAAATCTTGAAAAATACTGCTTTTCTTGGGTTATTTAAAGCTACCAACAGCCCAAGCTTATTAAGATCAAGTCTAAATCACTGCGGTGAGCAAAGTCTCAAAGATTTAGTTGAATTGTCACAGGCATAAGAATAAATTAAAATGTAAAACTTGAACTCTGAAGGCATTTAAATGATCAAACTGAAGCATTAATTCAGGATAAACCTAATCTTAGCAGCACAGGAATAAGGCTTTGCTAGCATGACTCTTTCAAGAATCAATAAATGTTAGTGAACAATATTAAGTGATGTGTTTAACAGTCCAAGTATTAATATACTCAACCTGCTTTTCTCAAAACAGAAAATTTGATCATATTGGATAAAAGCAGCCAGATATATTACAGCATAAATTAAATTCCTCTTTTACAAAGACTTTTCACTAAATAATCTTTAAGATCAAAACTAATTTTTCTCAATTAGGAAAATCATTTCATTTGACTATTATACTATTTCAACACAAAAATATTAATATTATAAAATCTAAATAGGCCATCCAGACTTTGGAAATTCCTTGTAATATTATCCCCTGGTGAAAAGATTCATTACTAATGGCTAGTCATTTTTCTAGTATTAACAGACAGGTTTACAATATAAAGAAGAAACTAAAGGCACACTTTTCTGTGACATTCATTTGAAAACAAATAGATGTAATATGTTTATAAATGCATATTAAATACTTTAATGATATTTATACTTAAATCTTAGTAAATTCTTTATTTATTTGATGTCATTTTATAACTGTTATTTCATAAAAAATAGCAAATTTTTGTTTGATTGTGGTCTATATTTTACTTTGTTTCTCATTAAAATGCATTAGACTGTAATGACCTTATGTCAGAGTTTCTAATTGTTCCATTTTTCATAGCATACAAACAAAGTCACCCACAGACAAAACAAGACTGTCAAGAAAAACAGGTATAGAGTCATCCTCTCCTCCCCACTCTTAACCTGGGTGCAGTAACCCCACCTGTGTAAAGCTCAGTCTTCACTTTTTGGCACACTTATTATTTTGGTTATTGAAATTCAGTGCATATTTGTTCCTGGCACTAGAATCATTCCACTCTTCTCATACTTTATAGAACCTCTAAGTTGACATTGCCTTGCTCAGTCTCTTAAGTGTGTCCAGTATGTCTGTTTCTCAGCCTATAAAAATGGAGTTAGATTTGCATACACCTGGAACTCTGACAACATTTATTCATTATTATGAAGACAACATCAGAGAGAGGTACTCTTGGTCAGCTCATCCATGACACACCAGCTCTTTCATATCCTTGATTTCATAAGTGAAATATACTATTCTAGTTCTCAAATCTGTTCAATGTGATTGTATGCATTAATAAACACATTATGCAAATGGGAAAGATAAATCAATTAGTTTAATATGTACATTAAACTCATTGACAATAAATAAATGCTATATAATAACTTATTAAAACTCTAATATATAAAGTTAATAATTATTTGCTATTTCATCTAATGTTTATTGAATGTCCTAAGCATTTTAAAAGCAATGGATGAATAAGCAGACAAATCCATTCTACTCTGAAGTGGCAATGAGGAATTATGAAGAAAATTATCTGTAAAACATAAACAATGGATTGTGTTTGAGGGGGTAAAATAAGTAAAGAAGACAGTCAATACTATTAAAAGAAATTACTTCACTTGGAGAGGAAAGGTGAATAATGTTCTAAATTTAAAAAAAGAATGTGTATAGTTATTTTTCTATTGCTATGATAAAATACTACAACTAAGGAAATTTATAGAAGAAAGCCATAATTTTAGTTTATGGTTACAATTGGTTAAATTTCGTAATGGCAGGGCCAAAGCAGCAGGTATGATGTCATGAACAGGATAATGAGAGCTTATATCTTGAGCCATAAGCATGAACATAAAAAGCAAACTTCAAGTAGGGGAGGCTTTTTAATTTTATAACATGTTCCCTGTGATGTCCTTCCTCCAGCATAGGTGAATCTCCTAACCAAACCAAAGGGCTCCATCAACTCAGGACTGAGTGTACAAATGCCTGAGACTGTTGAGGACATTCCTCTTCCAAATCACCACAAAAAGTAAGTGAAGAAGGCACACAGAAAACATTTTCCCTTACTAAGGAAACAGTAGGTACAAAAGCCTGTGACAGAAGGAAATCTGGTCTGTTGAAGGTGTAGAACAGTGACCACTCTGATTGATATGAAAAAAAAAAAAGTTTGTAGGAAAATAAGAGAGAACAAAGATACACTGCTTATATTTGTTTGTAAATTAAAAGAATTTATCTTCTAAATAGCTAAAGCCCATAGAGGTTCATTGACCTGTTCTGAATTACTTTTAAATAAGGTCACTTTGAGTAGTTTTAGAGAAACCAATAAGAAATATTGCTTTCAAGTTTATTGCATTATTTCTTCCTTCAGAATGATACCAGGATGTTGGAAGAAACAGTTCTACATGATAAAATCTTGTCTATCTTTAGATGACAGAACAGATTTGTTTATAAATTAAATGTGGTCTATTGCCAAAAGGAAACCAAGAATTATTCCAAGGCTTTGGACCAAGTAATTTCCAAATATTAAAAGGGGAATCTGAGTAGCTGAAGGTTCTGGGGAGATTCGTAGTGCAATGGAGAATATTGGGTTGTGAGGTATATTAGTGATCTAGGTAAAGCATGAAAAATGTGATAGATACAGATATAGATATAGGTGCGGGAACTTAGATTGAGAGACTAAAACACCTGACACATTGGGTTTGTTAGGGGTTAATTGCCTGGCTTGTAAAGATTCTGGATCAACCCCCAACTCAGCAATACAGACTGACAGACAGACAGACAGACTGACTGACAGACTGACAGTCAGGAAGCAGTGAATTCCCTGCAGCAGTCAGGGTAGATTAAAATATTTAACTAGTGTTAAAGTATTTTGTGCAAATGTGTAAACTGATGATGCCACAGATGTACTTGGTAACAAGCTCTTGGCATGAAATATTTAATGTATAATAAGTCTCTATAAAGTGATAGAAGAGTCTTTCTGATTTGATATGTAATGATTTGAGAGAACAAAGGGAATCACCTTGGAGTTTTCATTATGTCTGGAGGGTCAACTCAGGGTGATGGTTCAGACAGACAGTCAGCTTGGTTTTGTCTGTTCAGAATCTTCTACAACATGACAAAAGTATTCCCAGTCTTTCTTAACAGTTAGCTCAACCATAGAGGTGAAGAGGAATGTGATATAAGAGATTTCAAAAAGTTATCTCTGGCCAAATATTTTTACATTGTGTAGACATATATCCACCAACTTTCACCCTGAGAGTCTGTATGAAAAATGAATTCTGTAAAGAAATTAGGAATAAACTCTTAGAGCCAACTCAGAGATGACAAGTGGGAAGAAGGTGTAGGAATTCCTATTGGTATTTCCTTATCTGATTTTAAGATGAAGAAGAACAAGGAAAATGAAAATGTTAGAAGATAATGTAGAGATTTAGTGCCTCACAATGTCTACCATCTGTAAAGGCTGAGCCTCATTGTTTAACATGCTAGGCCTCTGTAAGTAGAACATTCACTTGGCACTTTTAGTGAAACATTACAAACAGCATCCTTTTTTAACTATATAATTTCCCCAATTGTCATTGAACTTGAATTATACAGATACGTTTTTTCCTACAATAAAATGACTAAGATGTCTCTCAATACATAGCATTCTATTAAGAGGTGAACACATTTGATGACATCAAGGAGAAAGATATACTCATTAGAGAGTGCAAACAGTAGCAGTTTTACTGGTTTACTGGATACCTAGTAGTCTGTGAGGCAATATCAGGATTAGTTAACAACAGGTATTTTCACAACAGTGTTTTACAAAGTTTCTTACCTTACCTTTATTTGATGTCCCGTGTTACAAATTGGCAGGATGCCATGTTTCCTCCTAGCACCTGCCCAGATATACACTGAGATCGAGACTGTGTCTAGTCCTTTGTCTAAAACATCCCATAAGTATTAGCTAGTTTCACATCATGTGAAGCTGCTAGCTTTTAACAGACCAGCTCTGATTCAGGCATTAGTGTTGCTATTTTTTGGATATATTTCCCAAGGTTATTGTGTTAGAAACTCAAAATTAACTATGTTTAAAGTCAAGATCTTTACTAGGTCATGAGAATTATGGTCTTAAGAATGAATTAATGTCATCAACATGGTAGATTTGTAACTATAAGAAAGACAGTAAAAGAAAGGATGCTTTGCCCCATTGCCTTTCACATTTTCTGGTCTTTCTGTCTTCCATCATGGAATGAAGTAGCATGGCTACCTTTACCAGATGTAAGTATAATTAAGTTGGATTTTCTTGTCTCCAGATCTATAAAAAGAAAGCACTTTACTGGTCAATTACCCTGTCTATTGTGTTTAGTTACAGGAAAACATAAAAGACAAAGGCAATTATACATCTTAGAATTATCATGTTTCCCATCTCTATGTATGTAAATGATTCTTATCAGCAGGAAGAATTCATGCAGAGATGGTTCAGCCAACATACTCTTCAATATCAAATGAAGACTTAGTAGGAAGTACAATCACACACACACACACACACACACACACACACACACACATCATATGCAGAATAATGATCAGATATTTGCATAAATTTAAATTTATACCAAAGGGTGAGAAACCTCTGTGGTGGTATTGTGTTCCCCAAAATATTGTGTACCTTAATAAACTTATCTGGGGTCAGAGGACAGAAAAGCCACTAGTTAGGCAGTGGTAGCACACGCCTTTAATCCTAGCATTCCAGAGGCAGAAATTCATCTGGGATCTCTGTGAGTTCAAGGCCACATTGCAAACAGCCAGGCATGGTGACTCACACCTTTAATCCCAGGAAGCAAGCCTTTAATCCTAGGGAGTGGTGGTAGAAAGCAGAAAGATATATAAGGCGTGAGGATGAGAAACTAGCAGCATTTGGCTGGTTAAACATTTGGCTGGTTAAGCATTCAGGCTTTTAAGCAGCAGTTCAGCTGAGAGCCATTGAGATGAGGACACAGAAGCTTCCAGTCTGAGGAAACAGGACCAGCTGAGGAATTGGTGAGGTGAGATAGCTGTGGCTTGTTCTGTCTCTCTGATCTACCAGCATGGACCACAATAACTCGCCTCGGGTTTGATTTTATTAATAAGAACCTTTAAGATTCCTGCTACAAACCTTTATATTTTGATATACATGAGTATAAACTAAATACATGAGTAATTCAATGTATTATTTTTAAAAATTAATACATATATTTTATCTAGTGTGTTTGTTTATATGCATGTTGCTTTATTTTAGCAGCAAGTTCATCAAATGATATTAGAATGCATATTAATGAAAACTACACATAAAACCAGGCTGAATATTATGACAAGATTTAGAGATGAATGAGCATGAAGGAAAGGAATAGACATATAACATGATGAAAAATCCATGAGTTGTAATTGTACACTGTAATAGACAAATGTGTTACAAATATATATATATTTATTTATAACACATTTGTCTATATATAAATATATATATATATATACAATATGTTTACTATATATATGTTTACAACATTTTTATGATGGAAATGCTTTTAACAATGAAAATAGAGGGATGAGAAAATTTGCATACTTTCCTGATTTGAAAGTGTAGGTTGAATGAAAATAAATTAAGAAATGAACTAAGTGCTATAAAGGTCAAGAGAGGCAATGCCTGGCAAGATTTATCTGATGAACACAGGAATAGGAGGAAGAGGGACAGAGGTGGGTATGAGAATTTTTTCTTGCTGTGTAAGTTCTGGCTTCATCCTAATGTCTGTGTGAACATAGCAAACTCTTACATAAAGCAATTGCTGAGGAGCCTGCCATCCCTCCTGTGGTGGCACAAGGCTGTGAACATCAGAATATAGATGCTGCTATATACTACTAAACCAACATTTTACTAACCTGGTACTTTCTGTCTCCATGGAGGTAACACTATGTTTTCTACAGTTGACAATTAAAGGCAGAAGTTTAAAAATGATCATAATATATTGAAAATTTTGGGTTCATTTTTGTTTATTTACTTGTGTGTATCTGTGTGCATGTGCATGCACTCACCATAGGACATATGTGAAAATCAGAGGACAACTTGAATAAGTCTGTCCTAGCCTTCTAACACATAGGTTCAAGGATCCACTCAGTTTATCTGGCTGAGTGGCAAGTGCCCCTATCTGATGATAAACCTCTAATCCTATTGGTTTTATTTATTAGACAAGGTCTGTAGTTTTACATTTTCAGGAGTAAATGCAAGTATTATAAAACAGTAAAAACACAAGGAAAGACATTATAACGAGAAGAATAGTCTTTAGTTGAAGTATTATTCTTCAAAAAAGAAATAGTCACTACACATGCTTTACTAAAGTGATTTACATGCATATTAGAGTTACAGAGAAAAGTACAAGGAACAAGACAAAACAATATTCAGTCTTCTTGCGAGAATCAAATTGGAGAAAAATTGTGTGTGTGTGTGTGTGTGTGTGTGTGTGTGTGTGTGTGTGTGAGAGAGAGAGAGAGAGAGAGAGAGAGAGAGAGAGAGAGAGAGAGAGAGAGAGAGAGAGAGAGGAGCAAGAGAAGAAGAGACAGACAGACAGACAGACAGAGACGGTGGAGGGAAGCCAGCCCTTTTTCTAGTCATCTGTAATGAGCACTTCTGTTAGTAGGAATCAGCATTGTCTTGGTGTTTACTGAAGTGGAGAGAGCCAATTAAACAGCAGGGACTAGAGCCGAAATTGCTTGACCATCTTCACCTTATGAAACTCCAGGGGAACAAGCAAGAAATTAGCTCAAAGAACAGAATATTGAACATCCAAACTACCATTGTTTGGAGAATTTTGCTCCCCACCTAGAAAGTTTTTCCATGATGTACACAAAACACCCATTGTTGATTAACAAACATATTGAATTAATATCAGTTGACTCACCACAAAACCAGTAATATTAAGTATATTTATAACTTGTCCTATTTTTTTTTATTTAAAAGAAAAAACCAGAAGGAATCGAATGCCAGAGATGGTCCTCAGGTGAAATTGCTAGTTAACGAGGTGTGGTGAATAGTTTCTTTAGCCAGAGTAAGAACCCGCTTCACAGTGCTGGCTGTTTCAAATGAGCCACGCAATGATGAAATGAAGATAGGAAAAAACACTTCTGAACAAATTCGGGGACTCTGGTAATGCACTAAATGACATTATGCACATTTGCTTGATGAGACCATTTCAACATTTCCTAATTTCTACTACAATTTAACAGTTACAGCAGACCTGGTTTCATTGAAATTTGTTGTGAGGTTAGCAAGGAATTCATTCTACCTGCACTAGACAAAGGATTAAAGTACTCATTTTGACTTAAAATAGCTGTGAATCTTATTACCTATCAACACTAAACATTTTTGTCTGTCTAAGAAGACTTTGTGAACCATTTCCCCATGAGAGGTTAAAAAGTAATGTTAGAAAATAATGATAACTAATCCTCACTACAAATCATAAAATGACACCCAAAAAATTGAAGAATATTATGTTTTAAGAGAATTTTGAGTTCAATATTTTCTCTGATAAGTATTTGATATTTGATGTTCTATGCCTAAATAATGTGTAACATCTCTAATTATATTATAATTATAATTTATTTCTAATATATGCAGTAGAAAGTTTTAGTTTTATTAATCAACTAGAGAATGCTTCATGTCAATAACCACAAATAAAGCCAATAATAATGTCTTTGAATTTACATTTATTGAATATTTTGAAAACTGTTCTTTATTCCAGTTCTTGAGATGTATGGGTGACTTTTCAAGTTTTCTTGCTTTATAAGTTTTAGAGATTTTTGAAATATAACATAAATTTGTATATGAGAAGTTTTCATTTTAACCAGGCAGAACAACACATGTCTTTAATCTCAGCACACCAGAGATAGAGGCAGGAAGATCTCTGTGAATTCCAGGACAAATTGGTCTAAGTAGGAAGTTTCAAGCATGCCAAAGTTATACAGAGAGATGACAAAACAATTAGCACTATCTGGTCTTTCGAAGGACCTGGGTTCAGTTCCCAGTATCCCCTACCTTCAAATCATTTCTCTCCTGTAAGTAAGCCCTGACTCATAGTCCTGTAAGCAACCCCAAATAAACTCATTTATTTAGCAAGGTGGACGTTGGTGGTGGCCATAATTTGATCTGTTGCTGACACTTTACTTAATTAGACGGTTCTACACGTCTCCTAGGAATGTGGTCACACAATAAGATAGTAGCTAAGAATTGTCTAGAACTCCATTTCCAGAGGGTTTGATACCCTCCTCTGGACTCCACTGGCAGCAGCACACATACATTGAACATACAAAACACTCACACTCATAAAAACTAAGTACAAATAAAATTGTAAGTTATAATTTGATATAAATTCAGAATTTGCTAATTATACCCAGCAGATGCCAACAAACTGCAACACAGTGTTAAGAATACTTCATTTTCAAATAAGGACAGCATAAAATTCTTCTGGCAAGTTGCACCTGGTAGTTATTCTCCTTATTCTCTTCTGAGAGTGTGTCTATAACAGTCTATAGAACTTTGTTCATGAGTTAAAAAATGTTTTTTATATAAAAAATTTAGCATGTAAGTCTTAGAAATACAACTTAAAACAAGAAATTTCAATGTAAGCATTTAAGAATTTCAAGACTCTTACATTGATTGGTTCATTACTTTCTCCTGGCTCTAACACATTCCCCCTCTGTCTGCCCTTGTCCAGTGTGAGGTTTTATGGTTCAGAATCTCATCAGCAACTCATAGTGTATCCTCACTAGTTTATCATCATAGCATCATTTAAAGAATTTAAACATTGTTTCTCACCAACCCACTTACCAGACAAAATTTGTTTTATAAATAACTACATAACGTATGCTATCATAATTTAGAAATAATGTGTCCCTTACAAAACTCAGGTGTTAATGTCTTTGTTGGCAGCGTGATGGGGTTTTCAAGGATAGTGGATCATGCTCATTAATGGGTTCATATCTGACTTGACTGCTGTGAGTTAGAGAGTGGTTAAGAATGTGGGTCACTTGGGGGAGACCATTGGAGGGTATAACATTTCCAGATTTCCCCCTCTGTCTGCCCTTGTCCAGTGTGAGGTAAATCTCTCAACTCCAATATAAGCTTCCCTTCTCTTCACGTCCTCCATAGAAACCCAATATCATGGATTGTTACCACTGAAACTATTAGCCAAACATGGCATCCCATAAAATTGCTTAGTTAAATATTTTTTTCACAGTGACAAAAAAGTAACTCTCATAAGGATAAATAAAATAATACCCAAATAGTGTAATTTTTTAAAATATGTTTTTACTCTGGTTGGTATCAGCTTGATTATTCATCTTTAATATTAATTTTGATAACAAAAATGGAATTAATAATTAAACCTAGAAAATAGATTTACACTGGAACTGTCCAGACAATGGCAGACCATGCTTTTAAAGGTCTCAGATAAGTTGTCATGGCAGAAATCAAAATTTAAGGCAGATAGCTATAAGGGAATTATTTTTCCTTATTAAGAGTTAAATGTGGAATTAGTATATGGGAGCACATGATGTTTAAGTTTTATGTTGGGACTGGAGAGATGGCTCAGTGGTTTAGAGCACTGGCTACTCTTTCAGGGGAGCAGGGTTCAATTCCCACCACCCACATGGCAGCTCATAACTGTCTGTAACTCCAGTTCCAGGGGATTTATAAACGCCCTCACACCAATACACATAAAATATAATTTCAAATTAAGCAAAAATTAAGGAAATAGTAATTTTCAGATAATATTCTATTTCTTTTTTTTCCTGAAAAGAGTTGAATTGTGGGATTATTGGGAACAAGCAGATGTTTACAGTCATTTGGAGAAGGGAGTATTGAATCGCTGATTCTCCAAAACACAGCAAGGAACTATCCTATTCATTCTGACCCTGAATTCTATCCAATGCTATCACTAGAAAGTAAAATAAAATCCTTTCAAAACCACAAACTAGTTTTCATGCAAGTTGTTCATATATATATATATATATATATATGTGTGTGTGTGTGTGTGTGTGTGTGTGTGTGTGTATACACTATATACACACATATATAGTGTATTATAATTGTTACCTTTATTACAAATTTATATGTGTAGAGACAGGATTTGAATATATATTTTGATGAGTTCCCTTTTATAATCTATGGCTTCTTTTACAAAATATTTAACCAAATCTAAAAAAAAGATCAAAGAGAGGATCATTAAAACCTACATACAATATCTCTTTCTTAAGATTATCATGATAGAGACACAGGATTGTTTTTCAGAATGATCTTCTAGTTTTTAAGCACATCTTAGACCTGAACAATAGAAAGGGGTGTGGATGTTGGGAAAATGTGTACCAGAATTTCCCAGTATTTTTTTTTATTAAATTCAGACAATTAAAATAATCCAAGACATGCTTGAATGCTTAATATTGTAGTACATCAGGGAATGTATATCATAGTGAAAGAATTTGTGCTTAAGAACCTTTCTATATCATGAGTCTCATCACTAGAATCATAAAGCTTCAGATTGAGTGATCCATAAAATTCATCCTTCCTAGAATGCCACCCTTTTCAATCTCTTCATGATGTACTAATTTATTGGACAATATACTAGAAGATGATTGCTCTAATTCACCTTAATACCTCCAATAATGAGAACTCATTACCCAGTAAGGAAGCCTCTTTAATTTACGGACAGTTAATGTGTGCTGTGGATAATTTGGAAATTCTGTATGTGTGTATGAGTGTGTGTGTGTGTGTGTGTGTGTGTGTGTGTGTGTGTATGTTTGTGCATTCATGCAATATTTGACCCTATTTCTTTAAGTATCTTAATATTCTATACCATCCTCGTGTTACTTCCATTCATATAACTTGACTTGTTTATTTAATGGAATGACAAAATACAACCCAATTAATTATTAATTAATTAATTAATCCATAATTAATATGTCTTGATATAAAATCAAGAGTTTGATTTTTTTTGGGGGGGAGGGTTTAAAGGCTCCAGGAATTAATAAAAACCTTTACAGTGTAAATGAGAAATTTAAGTGACATTTCTGGCTTCTGGAGACCTGAGAACTATTCCTAGTCTTTAGGAAAGAGGAGTATGAAAATGAAGAATACTTTGATGTTAATATGAGGCCCTGAGCTATTCAGCTATATCCAAGTACAGGGTTTTTGTTAAGAAATACATAAACAATCTGAAAACTGGGAACTATTGAGTAACCTAAATACAGTAAAAAGAAATGTTCTTTCACTTCAATCAAGATTGAAATTTTAAGAATCTAGATCTCCAATCTCCCTAGAAAAAGAAAAAAAATGAAGCATGCAGATTGTGTTCATGACATGAAAAGAATATATGAACACAGAAATGTGGTAAGAGTTATGGACTTGGCTGAAGGCTGGTTTAGGATTTATGATCCTGAAATCAAAGGGAGATCAATCACTAAAAGTACTGTGTCTAATATTCACACCCATGTGTTTCGACATGTTTCAGATGGATCAGAAAATATGGATATTGTCACGTTAGTAACACACATGGGCAAAACTTTTTAAAACATAGTGTAGACATTGCAAGCATGCCATACATAGTTGTATTGAATGAAGTTTATAAAATAAAGAAATGGGAAAAATTAGTCCTTTCCATTCGCTGGAAAATATTGGTTAAATGCCTTGTAATTAACTTTGAAATTAAAATAATTTAAAATTGGGTCACCAAAACATGTTGCTATAAAACTAACACATTCCATAATGGAAGAGTATAATTTTAGGGTTTTTATTAAGAATATTTGAAATGATATAGTTTATGACTTAAATATAGGTGTATATTGACATGCTACTGTAATGAATTCCAGAATCATTCTAGAAAATGCTTTCTTCCATAAAGCAATAAATGGTGAAGGGGTAATGGATTGGAGGATAACCTGCACCTGTGTTCTCTAGCAGGTATAAGCTTTATATCGCTATATATCTATACAATTTTATTGTATATTAATTTGTGTATTTTAATTATATATATGTGTGTGTGTGTGTGTGTGTGTGTGTGTGTGTGTGTGTTTGTGTGTGTTCACAAGAGCTGAGAGTTAGAAACATATCATTTCATAGGAATTTAACATGAACTGCCAGACTAGCAATTTCTGTATAGCAATAGTGCTGTGCACTTATTATGAGGACAATCATGAGTGTATACATATTATTATGAGGGAATTGTGAAAGTATGTATATGGAAGTATGTCAGGCATGCACAAAACACTGACTACTCATTTGTTACATGTGAAGGTCATGGAAAGCAATTATACTCAGTTTAAGCAATAATGAAAAAGTCATCATGAATGTGTTTGAAACTTATAGTTTCAAAAGTTAATAACTTAAAGCTTCATTACTTATACTATACTCTAGCATTTTTGGTGAATTAATTTTCACTGCATACTAACACAGAAACAGATATTGTAAAAAATGGACAAACATTCTAGCACAGGCACAGATGTTCTAACAATAGACAGATGTTCTAACATATTGAATGATTATCTAATATGTGGACAGACGTTCTAACACATGGACAGATGTTGTAATGTATGGATAGGTATAAAATATGAACAGGCATTCTAAAATGTGGACAGATGTTCTAACACACAATCAGATGTTCTAACACATGGAGAGTTTTTCTAGAAAAAAATCACAGTTTCTGAAATCTTTGGTGAGCTAATAAAATGAGTAATTTTATCAGCCTTGAATTAACTCAGGTTAATAAAAAATAATAACCTTAAGATAAAACCTGGCTGCTTATCATTGAATTACTCTTCCAGTGTTGAATTTTTCATTTTCTTTTTTAAAAACAAGGAAACTTTGCCTAAAATATACCACTATACTGTGACTTATTCAAAATTTAGTGAATCTTTTTATTCAGGCAAAAAAAATGAGTAAAAATAAATTAGTGTTATATTTATTTATTTATTTAATATTTCTTTTCTACTTTAATTATTCTTTATTAATTTATTTTTACTGCTAGAGACAGAATACAGGCAAGCATGCTAGCAATGAACTTCACTTTCCTTCAGTCCACATTAAGGCTAGTCTTGAGAGTCAATGGACATTAAAAGAAAGGATGCACACTCCAGAATGAGTTTTTTAATATGACTCTCATCACATCATATAGTACATGGCCATGGACAAAATTTTAACCCCTGATTACATTTTTTATATCTATTTGAATCAAAGTAATAAACCAGTGAAGTTCTTGGGAGGCATATGTGGTGTTTTTAATAAGAATGGTCCCCATAGACTCACATATTTGAATGCTTAGTCATCAGGAAGTGGCACTATTTGAAAGGAAAAAAAGGCTTAAGAGTTGTGGCATTGCTGGTGAAAGCGTTTCATTGCATGTAGGCTTTGAGGTTTCAATAGCCCATCTGAGACTCTCTCTCTCTCTCTCTCTCTCTCTCTCTCTCTCTCTCTCTCTCTCTCTCTCTCTCTCTCTCTCTCCCTGACTTTAGATCAGGATGTAGCTCTCAACCGTTCCTCTGGCATCATGCTTGCCATGGCTGACATCATGCTTCCTGCCATGATGGTAATGAACTATGCTCCTGAAACTGTTAGAAAGACCACGATTAAATGCTTTTCTTTTTAAGAGTTGCTGTGGTCATGTTGCCTCTTGCCAGCAATAGAACAGTGACAAAGGCAGGATACAATAATCCATACAAGCTACTTTCCATGGATTTAAGAATTGTATATAAGGTGAAAAATATTTATGTTTAATGAGCAAGGTGTATTTAGAATTGCAGTTAAAATGCTAAAGACCTGTATAACCTGTCACACATGAGTATTGACAAAAATGTTCTCTAAATATTGAAATAAGGGAGCTAGAAAAAATAGATTATTTATTAATATCTATAGTATACTTTCAGAAGTTCCCAAAAACCAACCCCAATATCTAACCCCTTATTTAACACTGACACCAAAGTCTGATCTCCACTGGCATGTGCACTCATGTGTGCAACCCTTTGACAAACACATTCATATGCATAATTTTAAAAATAGATCTTAAATAACACTGAAATCAAAAGAAAAACACTTAGAATCATGGTCTATGGTGATTGAATGGAAAAATAATTCTTCATAACAGGTTAACTGAAATAAGAGTTTGGTTTTAAAATTTTAGTGGCATATGCCGGGCAGTGGTGGCGCATGCCTTTAATCCCAGTACTCGGGAGGCAGAGGCAGGTGGATCTCTGTGAGTTCGAGGCCAGCCTGGGCTACCAAGTGAGTTCCAGGAAAGGCGCAAAGCTACACAAGAGAACCCCTGTCTCGAAAATAAAATAAAATAAAATAAAATAAAATTTTAGTGGCATAAATACATTGGTGCTTATCACCTTAAGACTGGTTAACAAGCAGAAGACCATGTTGGTATTGGGAGCCTAAATAACTACTTAGTGTTAATGAAATCATGGTTATTGGGGGAGGATCTACAACCACTTATTTACTAAACCAACATAATCTTTAACAACCATCTCTAAACATTTGTCCTGAAACCCACAGGTAAGTATGAATCAGTGAATCAAAACACAGAGTTATGGAGCCCAGAGCCAATAGACACATCGACAAAATTCTCAAGCATCTGAGGCTCAGAACATTGTGGATAGAGGGATAGAAATATTCTAAGAACCAGAGGAACAGGGAGTTTGATGTCAGGTTGAGCCTCCGGGATTGTCAGAAATGACACCCATAATGTCTCACCAAGATGCTTTCTCAAATGCAAGCAAGGATGAACAGAGGTTACAACAATGGATATGCCAAGTTGTACAAGAAGTTCATGAGACAAACCCTACACCAAACTGTGGACTACTGAGGAAACCTGGGAATAGGAGATGTCTTTTCTAGGAAAAAGTACACCAACTGGTTTTCCAGTGCCAAATTGTCACCCCTGAAAACACACATACAAGTAACATTATCTAGAATGAACATGTTGCATTTAAGAATATAGGTATATACATGCAACACTGAAAAAAGAAGCCATGAATCTGAAGAATGGAGACTGTATATATGTACACACACACACACACACACACACACACACACACACTCCACTAATTGTTTTTAACTTAAATGTTTGAGAATTTTGTACAAGAGTATTCACTTTTACCTTTTCCTCTGTGCTTACCAGGTCCTCCCATATTGTATACATAATATATATATATATAATAATATATATATATGTATATATATATACATATATATATATATATAATGGGAGAGACTAGATATTTACTTAACTTTCTGATATTCTTAAAGCTCTACATACAGTAGTTCTGTCACATTAATGGAACTACTTTGGTAAGAAAATTTCATGCAAAATTGCAAAAGTTCTGCTTTCTTCTGTCCATTTGTCTCTGAATTCTCTAAATTGTTGTGTAATATTAACTTTTCACCCAGTGTAACCAGTGTAGTATTTTCTGCTTGTTTTTTTCAAAACATAATCTTATTTTATAATAATCTGATGTAGTATTATTTCTCTCGCCTCTTTCTTTCTGTCTTTCTGTGTGTTTCCATGTGTGTATGCATATGTACGTGTCTATGTATTTGTGGATGTGTCTGTGTGTATATGTATGTGTGTTTGCATGTGTCTGAATGTGTATGTGTGTATGTATCTCTGTGTATATGTGTGTCTTTCAACCAAAGATTATATGTATCCTAGCCTGCCTCAAACTCATGACTGTCCTCCCTCCAGCTTCCATGTGCTGAGCGTACAGGCATGTGCCACCACGACTCTCATTAATAACTTGTGAAGCCCCCATGGGACTGAATTAGGCCCTCTGGATACAGAAGATGGTTATTTGGCTCAAACTGGTTGTGGGGCACCCAGGCAGGGGGATCGGGATCTGTCCCTGTTCTATGGGCAGGTTTCTGGAACCTGGTGCCTGTGGTGTGATGCCTTGCTCAGCCTTGGTGCAGTGGGGAGGTTCTTGGACCTGCCTAGGCTCAGTGTGCTGGGCTCTGCTGACTCCCCATGGGAGACCTCGATTTGGGGGATGTGGAGATGCGGGATGGCTTGGGAAAGAGGGCTAGGGGTGGGAGGAGTGAGGAGGGGGCATCTGTGGATAGTATGTGGAGTGAGTAGAAAATTTCTTAATAAAGAAAAATGAAGGAAAAAAAAATCAAGATCATGCCTTCTTCTTTTGTGCGATAGCATAAATTGTCTGCATGACATAATCTAGAAAGAGTGAAGAGATGGTATAAGATGAAGAATGGAAGCTGAGCTCCAGCAGACATTCTTCATTTTCTGCTTCTGAGTGCTGTGTGGAGGGTGACAGAAACCCACAGCTTCTGATTCTGTGATTTCTATGTCAATATAGATTGTCATCTGGATCTGCATTTTATCACAGCAACAAAGTAACACACTAAGATATAGAAGTTAAAATTATCTCCTTTGTTTTGTCTTAAGAATGTGCTTTTAAGATGTTTAAACAGAATTAAATCATCTGTTAAATGCCAAATGGCACAGCTTCACATAGTATCTTTTTTTTATTATTCTCTCATACATTACATTCCTACCACAGGTTTCCTTCCCTCTACTCCTCCCAGTCCCTCCCCCTACCCCCCTTCCCTGATCTACTCTTCCTCCATTGCCCTCCAAAACATAAAAATAAAAATAATTCTAAAAGGTGCAGAATTCTCAGTGATATCCACCAAACATAGCCTAACAAGATACAAAAAAACACTAGGCACAAATCCTCATATCAAGGTGTTAGGCCCTGACCCCCATTCCTTAGGTAGCTGTTGCCTTGCTTGCTGATCTTGATCAGATGTCCTCCCTATGCTAATTCCCTGCCAGTTTCCTTCCCCCTCAACAGCTTCTTTGTGTATCCTGCATATTGGTGTAAACAGCTAGAATGCAAGAATGTAAAACATCTGTCTTGTACCTGTTTTAATCCTCAGCCCCTCTCGTGGACACTGTGAACTGGTAGTAGTGCGGGTGCTACATCAAGGCTGGACCAGGCAATCCAGTAGAAGGAAATTAGTCCCAAGCAAAGGCCAAAAAGCCAAAGACACCACCTGTTTGGATGTCAAAACAGAATCCCACTGTTATGAGTCCTACAAGAACACCAAGCTACACAACCATAAGGTATATGCAGAGGAACTAGCCCACACCCAAACAAGGACTGTATTTGTTACTTCACTCTCTGTGACTCCCGATGAACCCTGCTTATTTAGTTCTGTGAGCTATATTCCCATGGTGTTCTTGACCACTCTGACTCCTGCATTCCTTCCTTGCCCTCTTATATGGGGTTCCATGGCTCTCCTCAGTGTTTGACTGTGGGTCTCTGCATATTCTCTCAATAGTTGCTGGATGAAACCTCTCTGATGACAATTGGGCTATGCACCAATCTATGAGTATAGCAGAATATCATTAGGAATCATTTCATTGAATCATTGAGTTTTTTGTTTGTTTGTTTTGTTTTGTTGAGATAATATATCTCTGTGTTGTTTTGTTGCCTGTCCTGGATCTCCCTCTGTAGACCAGGCAGGCCTCGAACTCAGAGAGCTCTGACTGGCTCTGCCTCCCAGGTGCTGAGATTAAAGGCATGCACCACCACTGCCCTTTTTCGTTTGTTTGTTTTTTGTATTTGGGAGGTTAGGGTTTGTTCGTTTTTGTTTTTGTTTTTTGCCAGTCATCTTTGGTTCTTTGCTTCCTGGACATCCAGGCAGTATCATGTGTGGGCTCCCTCTCATGACCTGAGCCTCAAGTTGGACCAGGCATTCTTTGGCTACTCCCACAAGTTCTTTGACACCTTTTCTCTGCCATATCTCATAGGCAGGGAAAATTGTAGGTTGAAGGTTTCCTGGCTAGGTTTGTGTCCCAGTCCCACTGCTAGGATCTTACCTAGTTATAGAAGATAGCCAGTTCAGTATCCATATGCCCCATTACTTTGAACATTGGGGCGGGGGTCACTCTTGTAGACTCTAGGAAGATTCCACTGCACTAAGTTCCTACATCACCCCTCAACTCCAGTCATCTCTCAGTAGTCTTTCCCACATCCTGGCAGATCCTTCCTGTTATCTCCACCCATCCTCAGTCTAGCTGAAAACTCTATTCTATTTCCCATTTCAAAGGATAGCCATTTCTCTCATCTTGAGCCCTCCTTGTTAATTAGCCCATCAGGGTCTGTGGATTGTTGCATGATTATCTTTTACTTAACAGCTAGTGTCCACTTACAAGTGAGTACGTACCATGTTTGTCTTTGTGGGTCTAGGTTACCTCATACAGGGTGATGTTTTCTAATTCTATCCACTTGCCTGTGAATTTCATGATATCATTTTTTTTCTGACAGCTGAGTAATATACCATTGTGTAAATAGACCACATTTTCTTTATCCATTCTTCTATTAAGAGACATCTGCATTGTTTTCAATTCCTGGGTATTACATATAAAGCCACTATGAACATAGTTGAATAAGTGTCCTTATGATAGGATAGAGTATCTTTGGGTGGTATAGTTGGTCTTGGGATAGATTAATTTCTACTTTTCTGAGGAACCATGACATTGATTTTTATAGTATCTATACAAGTTTTCACTCCTACCATCAATGGAGGAGTGTGCCCCTTGGTCCATATCCTTATCAGCATTAGCTGTCACTTGAGTTTTTTAACTTAGCCATTCTGACAGGTGTGAGATAGAATCTGAGAGTCATTTTGATTTGAATTTCCTGATGGCTAAAGATGGTGAACATTTCTTTAAGGGTTTTTTAGTCATTAGAGATTCCTCTATTGTGAATTCTTTGTTTACATCTGTATATTATTGATGCATAGTTTCTTCAGGTCATTATATATTTTGGATATTAACTCACTGTCGGATGTGGAGTTGACAAAAGTCTTTTTCCATTCTGTAGGCTGTCATTTTTTTCCTATTGACAGTGTCTTTTGCCTTATGTAATCTTTTCAGTTTCATGAGATCTCATTTATTCATTGTTTTCCTTAGTGCTTATGCTATCAGAGTTCTGTTCAGAAAGTTGTCTCCTGTGCCATTGTTTCCAAGACTATTGCCCACTTTCTCCTCTGTTAGTCTCAGTGTATCTGGTTTTATGTTGCGGTCTTTGATCAACTTGCACTACAGTTTTGTACAGGGTGATAATATAAAACAATTTGCATTCTTCTACATGCTGACATCTAGGTAGACCAGCACCATTTGTTGATAATACTTTCTTTTTTTTTTATTTTTGTTTTTTCTTTTGTTTATTTCGAGACAGGGTTTCTCTGTGTAGCTTTGTACCTTTCCTGGAGCTCACTTGGTAGCCCAGGCTGGCCTCGAACTCACAGAGATCTGCCTGGCTCTGCCTCCCGAGTGCTGGGATTAAAGGCGTGCGCCACCACCACCACCCGGCAATACTTTCTTTTTTAATTGAGTATTTCTGGCTTTTTTTTTTTTTAATGAAAAAGCAGGTGTTCATAGATATGTGGATTTACATCTGGGTCTTTTTATTCTATTAGTCAACTTGTCCATTTTAGTGCCACTGACATGTGGTTTTTATTACTAAAACTTTGTATGACAGCTTGAATCAGGGATGGTGGTATCTCCAGATGTCCTTTTATTTACAGGATAGTTTTATCTATCCTGGGTTTTTTGTTTCTTCACATGAAGTTAAATAATTGTCCTTTCCAGGTCTTTAGAGAATTTTGTTAGAATTTAGATGGATAGTGTGTTTAATCTGTAGATTGTTTTTGGTAGGGTTTCATTTTTACTATATTAATCCTACCAATTCATGAGCATTGGAGATCTTTCCATCTTCTGATTCCTTCTTCAATTTCTTTCTTCAATGACTTGAAGATATTGTCATACAGGTCTTTCTGTTGCTTGGTTAGATTTACTCTAAGATAGTTTATATTATTTGTTGATATTGTGAAGGGTATTTTTTCCCTTATATCTTTCTTAGCCTATTTACCACTTATGTGTAAAAAGCCTAAGGATTTTTGAGCTAATTTTGTAACCAGCCACTTCACTATTTGCTGTAGGTAGTTCACTGGTAGATTTTTTTTTTTTTTTTTAGTATCTTATGAATACTATCATATCATCTACAAATAACTATACTTTGACTTCTTCCTTTCCAATGTGTATCCCCTTAATCTCCTTTAGTTGTCTTATTGCTCCCACTAGAACTTTAATTACTATTATGAATAGACAAGGAGAGGGTGGACAACCTTAACTCATTCCCCATTTTAGTGAAATTGCTCTTCAGTTTCTCCATTTACTTTGATGTTGGCTATAGGCTTGCTGTAACTTCCCTTTTCTATATTTAGGTGTGTCCTTTGTATCCATAAACTTTCACCATGAGGGCTATTGGATTTAGCCAAAGGTCTTTTCAACATCTTATGATATGATCATGTGTTTTATTTTTCTTTCAAACTATTTATCTGGTGGGTTATATTGACTGGTTTTCAGATATTGAACTATCCCTGCATACCTCCATCTTTTAGTTAGTTTAGATAATGGTTTGTCTATCTTGTTGATTTTCTCAAAGAGACAACTCTTTGTTTCATTGTTTCTTTTTGTTGCACTCTTTGTTTCTATTTTATTAATTTCATCCCTCAATTTATTTTCTGCCTTCTACTCTTCTTGGATGAACTTTCTTCTTTTTGTTCTAGAGATTTCAGATGTGCTGTTAAGTTGCTAGTATGAGATCTGTTCAGTTTCTTTTGTAGGCACTTAGTGTTATGAACTTTGCACTTAGCAACACTTTCATTGTGTCTCATAAAGTGGGGTTTGTTGTGTATTCATTTTCATTGAATTCTAGGAAGTGTTTAATTTCTCTCTTATTTCTGCCTTGACCCAGCAGTCATTTAATAGAGAGATGTTCAGTTTCTTTGAGTTGTTATTATTGTTGAAATCTAATTTTTATTTGTGGTGGTCTGATAGAATGCAGGAGGTTATGTCAAATTTCTTGTATCTGTTGAGACTTACTTTGTGATTGAGAATTTGGTTAATTTTGGAGACTGTTTAATGAGGTGCACACAAAAAGATGTTTTCTTCTGTATTTGGGTGAGATGTTCTGTAGATAACTCTTAGGTCCATTTGTTTCTGCAGGTATGTTACCTCCATTATTTCTCTGTTTAGTTTTTGTCTGAAAGACTTCCCCATTGGTAAGAGTGAATAGGGTATTGAAGTCTCCTGCTATCAATGTGTGAGTGTCAATGTGTGATTTGTCAGTAGTGTTTCCTTTATAAACATTGGTGCTCTTGTGTTTAGGGCATAAATGTTAAGAATTGAAACATAATTTTGATGTATTTTAGTTTTGATGTATATCATCTATCCTTCCCTGTCCCTTGATAAATTTTGGGTTGAAGTCTATTTTGTTAGATATTAGAATGACTTCTCTGCCTTGTTTCTTGGTCCATTTGCTTGGAAAATCTTTTCCAACCCTTTACTCTGAAGTAATGTCTGTTCTCAATGTTAAGGTGTGTTTCTTGTGTACCGCAGGATGGATACTATTATATATCCATTCTACTAGTCTGTATCTGTTTGTTGGGGAATTGAGTCCATTGATATTGAGAACTATCAAGGACCAATGATTACAAATTCCTGTTATATTGTTATTGTTGTTGCTGTTGGTAGTGGTATTAATGTATGTGTTTGTATGTGTATATGTATCTGTATCTATGTGCTTACCTTCTTTTGGTTTTGCTAATGTGAGATTATTTATTACCTGTGTTTTCAGGGGTGTAGTGAACCTCCTTGGACTGGAGTTTTCCTTCTAGTACATTCTTTGGGGTGTTATTTGGACAGATATTGTTTTAATTTGACTTTAGTAAGGAGTTTTCTCCATCTATACTGATTGAAAGTTTTGCTGGTATAGTAGTTTGGGCTGGCATCTGTGGTCTCTTGGAATCTGCAGAACATCTATCCAGACCCTCTGGCTTTTAGTCTCCATTGAGAATTCAGATGTAATTCTGATGGGTTTGTCTTTATTTCTTGCAGTTTTTAGTATTTTTTCCTTGTTCAGTAGTATGTTTAGTGTATTTATTATTATGCGGTGAGGGGACTTTCAATTCTGGTCCAATCTATTTGGTGTTCTGTAAACTTCTTGTGCCTTTATAGGCATATCTTTCTTCAAGTTAGGAAATTTTTCTTCTATGATTTTCTTTAAAATATTTTCTGGGACTTTGAGCTGAAATTCTTCTTTTTATATTTCTATTTTTCTTAGGTTTGTTTTTTTTTTTTTTTTCATACTGTTCCAGAATTCCTACATGTTTTGTGTCAGAATTTTTTTTTCAGATTTAACATTTTCTTTGACTGATGTATCTATATATTCTTTCATTTCTTCAGTACCTGATGTTCTCTTTTCCATCTCTTATATTCTGTTTGTGATGCTCATATCTGTAGTTCCTATTCACTTACATAGAATTTCCATCTCTAGGATTCTATTTCCTCATTTTTTTTTTTATTGCTTCTACTTCCATTTTCAGGTCTTGAGCAGTTTTGTTTATTTTCTTCAACTGTCTGATTTTTTAATGCTTTCTTTAAGGGATTTATTCATTTACTTCCTTTTTTGTTTGTCTTTTCCTCAATTTCTTTATACTTAGTTTACTTTCAGATGCATTATGACGATTTTATTTTAATGTTGTTTTAACTGGGTATACTTAAAGATAAACATTGAACTATAATTTTTCAAATACTACTAATAGTTGACCTTTTTCATATATTTGTTTTATTATTTTTTATTATTGCGTATGATGCCCTGAAAATTTATATAATGCTAAGAGCAGATGAATACATTCTTACAAATAGTTTGAAAAATAGAATTATGTGAACAAGGAACACATCAGTTATACTAATAATGAAAGCATAGAATTATTACAGTTCAGTTTTACATTTACTTCTTCAAAAGTGCCCATCTCCTAGTGCATTTATATTATGCACTTACCTGTCAGTTCCTCAATCCACAGGTGTATAAAACCTTGTTCAGTTTATGGTTGCTTTTGCCACACTGCCTTAATTCAGGGTAGCAAGAAAATTCCCAAGATTGATCTCTTTATCCATTTTTTCACTAATTTTTTTGATCTAAGACACTCATTTAATTTCTTTCTGATTTTTTAATCTGAAAAGCACTATAAAAATAAAACATATTATACAGATAACATTTTTAGTTATGTGTAAACATAGAATCATAAAATACAGAATTAAAAAGAGTTGACACAAGCAAGTCATCATTTTGTCACTTAGAACTAAAACTATATACTTTAAATATATTATTTTCTACTTTGAGATACCACTAGTGTATTGAAAAAATTCAATGAATTGTAAACCTAAAATCCACATTAAAGTTAGATACTTCAGTAGAACTTCTGCCTGTTTTATTAGAGGACAACAATTAATGAAAAAATTCATGGATTACACATAGAAAATGGAGGGCATATAGGAATGTTTACAGGGAGAAAAGTGTGAAATGATGTAATTATATCATATTTTCAAAAAATTAAAAAAGATAGTTATATGTCAACAAACCTATCAATGATGATATTTTATTTGTACTAAAATGTGATTTTGTATGTTAATAAATAAAGTTGCCTGGGGGTCAGAGCTAATAGCAAACCATAGCAGAAGCTGGGCAGTAGTGGTACACGCCTTTAATCCCAGCACTTGGTAGGCAGAGCTAGGTAGATTTCTGTGTGTTCGAGGATACAGCCAGTATGGAGACACACCATGCCTTAATCTCAATACCAACCACAGAAAACAGAAGGTCTGTACAGACAGGCAGTGATGAGGCGGTCATGTGGTTGGGTTTAAAAGCAATGAGAAGGCAGAACAGAAAGTCTTTATAAAGACAGACACACAGGAAGTAGGTCTGTTTTCGGAGAGGTAGGACCCACTCAACAGTGAAGGGTAAGGTTTTTATCTCTTAGCTCTGACCTCTTGGCTTTCATCTTTGCATTGGTTCTGTGTTTTCTTATTGAATAAGATGGTTACTTAAACATTTTCAACTGTCTCTGATATATTCTTCAGTAAACCGAGGACATTTAAAAGGCTAATTTAATCAATAAGTAAACAGAAAATGTAGGAGAACAATGAGTTCCTTTAACTCCATAAAAGACTACCCACTGAAGATAAAACATTTTTCAGGAGCTGGATGGAACTGGATATTATACATTATGTAACTGAATGAAACTGTAGTACAAAGTGTTAAGCAAAGTATCCCAGACTAAGAAGAAAAAAATAGTGCTCTTTTTCATTCCAGTGTGGATCCTAGATTTTAATGTTTATGCCCTTAGAGATGTGTGCTTGAGAATATAGTCATGAAGCTGGAAGGAAACTATGAGAAGTGAAAGAATAAATTACAGGAGAGTTGGGATGTAACACTATTGTTTACTTTTCACTCCACCATATTTCAAACTATGTATAAGAATGCACTTACCTAATCCTAGCATTGGATGACTTAGATATTTAAACACCAATGGTATCAAAAATTTTTAAAAGATATCTAAAAGAGGATAACTATTATTATTATTTCAAACATTGTTTACTATCTTTTGTAAACCACCAGTTTCAAAAAGAACATTGAATATCATTAAGTCTCTATTAACATGTGCTATCATAATACAGAGCTTAAATGTACAAAAGAAGCTAATAGTGAAAAAGAACAAAATATAAAGTACAGTTCAGTAAATAAGCAGTGATTATATGATAGCCCAGAGTATAAGATTTATGCATGGACAAAGAAGGAAATTTATACTTTCAAATGTGTTTTAGAAAATTAAAAAGGGAAAAATAGTAAACAACTTCCCAAACATGGTTTAAAAATAGCATCAATGCAAAGGAGTAAAATAAATGATAACATTTTAAATAAATAAAAATAAATATTCATACAGATGACAAATTATTAGTTAGCTGTTTTATACAAAAATACCTTGTGGATAAAATGATTATCTACTTTTTCTTAAAATCTAAAAAAGTAGTTTAGAAAATTAGCAATTAAACTTCACATACATGAGTTGTACTAAACTGAAGCTAAAACTAATTAATTTTTGTCAAAGAAATTTTAAAAACAGGAATGAAAAAATATTTGTTACATATGATGAAGACAAAGAAAATCATTAGAAAACAAAACAGGTTTCTTACACAATGAGAGGAATAAACACACAGTTCACAAAAGGCAATGCAGTAAAAGTAATTTTTTTCAAATAAGTTATAGTAATTACTATAGTAAAATACAGTAAATATAGTAAAAACTGTAGTAATTATAGTTTGCATAAAAAACTCAAGTAAAACATATATGAAGGTATAATGAAATTGTTATAATATTACTTAATATTACTAAATAAAGATACCCTGAACTTGAACTTTATCAACCTTAGTTTAGAAAATAATATAAAGATGTGCATAAATTTGGAACATTTAAATTTTATTAGTTGTTATCTTTCTAATGACAAATTTTTAAAGTACAAAAAAAAACCCTTTAAATAATTTACCTATAGAAAATTGATACAATGTTTATTATAATTTAAGTATCACCTCTTGGTATTTCCTTTCTAAGTGGAAACTTAATATGGTACAGTACACTAATACTATATTGGAAATGAGATGGGACTGCCAATTATTCATCTTTTCTTTTCTACTTCCAAATAGGCCTTATGTCTATTTTCTGCTGTATATTTTTTCTTTTTTTATATTATTAAGAACTTTTCTACTCATTTTACATACCAACCACAGATCCCCTCTCCTCCCTCCTCCCATCCCCCAGCCTTCCCCTAATCCACCTCCCATTCCCACCTCTTCCATGGAAAGGCTTGCCAAGGGGATTCAGAATAGACTCAACTGATTTCTTTTTAATTCTGTGTGGGTTCTGATTGTTCTGATTTAAAAATATGTCTAGATATAACCAGTTAACAAAGTCATATACTAGACCAGACATGAGTCATTAAGTCCTTATCTGGATATAACTTGAGTATGACAATATTCAAGGAATAGTATGGTCAGATGAATGCAGAAATCTGATCATACAAATGACAACAGTTGTCATAAACATCAGCATTTCCAGCCGGGCAGTGGTGGTGCACGCATATAATCCCAGCACTCGGGAGGCAGAGCCAGGCTGATCTTTGTGAGTTCAAGACCAGCCTGGGCTACCAAGTGAGTTCCAGGAAAGGCACAAAGCTACACAGAGAAACCCCTTCTCGAAAAATCAATCAATTAATAAACATCAGCATTTCAATCCTGTAGTAAAGCAGTGTCTTGTGTTGGGAAACAAAGGTCTGTAATCTAGGCCAACAAGTAGCTTCCTTTTTTCCTAGAATATTTAACCCTTGTTTCTCCACAGTTTCCAGTCAACAGCAGATCCCTAGTTCTCACAATGCTGACTTCCACTCATAAAGGACAGCTTGAGGAGATGTTGAGTAACAGGAACACTCCTCCACTGCTAGTGGGAGTGTAAACTTGTACAATCACTTTGGAAATCGGTATGCTGGTTTCTCAGAAAACTGGAAATCAATCTACCTCAAGACCCAGTAACACACTTGGACATATACCCAAAGGATGCATGATCATACCACAAGGACATTTGCTCAACTATGTTCATAGCAGCATTATTCGTAATAGCCAGAGCCTGGAAACAACCTAGATGCCCCTCAACTGAAGAATGGATAAAGAAAATGTGGTATATTTTGACAATGGAGTATTATTACTCAATGTAAAAAAAATTACACTATGAAATTTGCAGGCAAATGAATGGAACTAGAAAAATTATCTTGAGTGAGGTAACTCAGACACAAAAAGACAAACATGTTATATATTCACTCATAAGTGGATATTAGACATAAAGCCAAGGATATCCAGTCTATAATCTACAACACAAGAGAAGCTAGGCAACAAGGAGGACCCTAAAAAGGACATGAATGTATCCCCTAGGAAGGGGAAATAGATAAGATCTCCCAAGTAAACTGGGAGCACGGGGCAGGGGTTGTGGTGGGGAAGGATGAGAACACGAGGGAACTGGATAGTTCAGTTGGCAAAGGGACAGAGAGGGAAAGCAAGGAAATCGTTAGTTTGATAGAGGAGCCATTATGAGGTTAGGGGGAAAACTGGTGCTGGGGAAATTTCCAGGAATCCACAAGGATGACCCCAGATAAGACTCCAAGCAATAATGGAAAGGATGACTGAACTGGTCTTCCCCTGTTATCAGATTGATAAGTACCCTAATTGTCATATAACTTTCATCCAGTAACTGATGAAAGCAAATGTACATGAATCAGATACAGAGATCCACAGCTAAGCATTAGGCAGGGCTCCTGAAGTCCAGTCAAATAGAAGGAGGAGGGATTATATGAGCAAGGAGGTCAAGATCATGATGGGGAAACCCACAGAGACAACTGACCCAAGCTAGTGGAAGCTCGTGGAGTCTGAACTGGCAGCTGGGGAACCTACATAGGACCAAACTAGGCCCTCTGAATGTAGGTGACAGTTGTGTGTCTTAGGTAGTTCGTGGAGCCCCTGGCAGTGGGACCAGGATTTATCCCTAGAGTGTGAAGTGGCTTTTTGGAGCCCATTCCCTATGGAGGGATTTCTTGCTCAGCCTAGATGCAGGAGGGAGGTATTTGGTCCTGCCTCAACTGCATATGCTGAACTGTTGAATCGCAAAGGGAGGTCTTACCCTCTCTGAGGAGTGGATGAGGGAGTGAGGTGGGAGGGTTGGAAAGAGAAGGAGGGGGAACTTTTAAATAAAAAAGGGGGGAAAGTGCAGAAGATATGGGCAAAAAAATTTAAAAAGGAAAAAAAAAACCAGGCAGAGGATATGGGCATCCTAGAGGCCAACTACCTTTTCCCTTTCAATGAACATCCTATGAATCATCTAATAGCTTCTATTTGCATCCCATTGGTCATACAACTAAACAAATGGAGGAACTGTGGTTTCAATTTACTTTTGTTTGATGTTATTAAATATGAGGTAAGTAATGAGGAAGGGAAGCACCAGTGGTTTCAAATACAAAAGTGAGCGGGTTCTGGTGTTGCAATGACCTAGAGCTTCTACCCATGGCTCAGGAGTCTGCTATTTCCCTTCATGGAGGATATATCTGGCTTTTTCTCACTCTGGACAGAAATAGACATCATTCAGGAAACACGAACATGATGCCTTCTTAAGAGATATTAACTGAGAGTATAGTTAGTTACTATCAATTAGTTTTAGTAAAACGAATACAAATTCCTTTGAACTCAAGTACTTAATTCCTTCTGTTCATTGTCATAAGGGGAAGTTATTGTTTCATCTATGCAAGATAGTTAAATATGTGTGAATTAGAAGTAATTTTAGAGAATGCAAAGCAGGTAGCATGACAGTACATTTTATGGTGAAAATTTAATTTCACAAGATTTTTTTTTAACAAAAAAAAATCATGGTGTGAGATAAGGATTGATTGGTTCTCTAAGTTCACAAACCAGTATTTATACAAGGAAAAGATGAGTTTTCACAAAAGTACCTTTCTTGACTGATGTTAACAACTTATGTTTACTTTTTTTTGTTAGAGCACACATACCTGTTTTGTTCAAGTGTCCTTGGGTGTGTCACATGTGTGCTTGGTCAGAAAAGGATGTCTGATCCTTTTCTACAGAACTGAAATTATGGGGCTTTGAAAGCTGCTGTATATTTGTTGGGAACTGGGCATGTGTCAGCTGTAAAAAATTAAGTGTTATTAACTGCTAATGCATCTATTCATCCATTAAGTTACCTAACTTTTAATATATATAACTCATATCTTCAGCTTTAGTTGTACTACTTAGTTGTACCACAATTGTGACTTTGTCTAGTAAAAAAAAAACTCTATGGCTTTATTACATGAATCAAATCATGCTTGATTACTGTTCATTGTAAATATAAAACATATTCTCGCCGGGCGCTGGTGGCATATGCCTTTAATCCCAGCACTCGGGAGGCAGAGCCAGGCGGATCTCTGTGAGTTCGAGGCCAGCCTGGGCTACCAAGTGAGCTCCAAGAAAGGCGCAAAGCTACACAGAGAAACCCTGTCTCGAAAAAAACCAAAAAAAAAAAAAAAAAACCATATTCTCCACTAACTGTTTTCTTTGTGGGAAAAATTTCAGTTCATAAAGAATAAATCCACTTAAAATATTTTAAAATGAAAACTTATGCAAATAATTCTTATTTCATAAGATATTTTCTTTCCATGTATATGCAATTCATTTTAGAATGTTCAATATTGTTGAGTGTATGTTCCTTTGCGGGGAATGTTAATGTGTTGTACAAATGGAAAAGAAGTTATGGAATTTGTAATAGGAGATTTCTATTTGAATCCAGAGGCCAAAGTTGCTATTTGTGGGCTTCAAAACAACTATCTGATCCAGCAAATTCTTCTCTCTAGAAAATGGAAATAATTATGATATACACAGAGGAGTCTTAGCAGATTAAGTATAAATATTCAAACAGCATTTAAACAGAATATATAGTTCTACACACATATTTTTATTTTTATTTTTTTGAGACAGGGTTTCTCTGTGTAGCACATATTTTAAACTTTGCTCTTTACTTATGTTCTCTTTCCACCCTTTTTCAGCACAACGTTCACTTATTCAGCTTAATTAATGTAATGTTTAAACTCAACTTCCTCCAGAACATTACCATAAATTCACTTACACATTAGCAACATTGTGATGTCATTTCCTAGGAAGAAGCAAGGGAGAAAGGTAGCCCTAGGCATGGGTTGACCAGGTTGGTGCTCACCAAGCATACGGGAAGGCATTACTCCATTGCTGACATGAAGGGATCAAAAGCACAGTGGACAGCCTTTTCCCATATGGCTTCCCCAAATGCTTAAGGTTTATAAAACAGCTGTTTCAGTGCATGCACAGAAAGCCTCCCACTCTACCCTCTTCTGACTGTTGATGCTTTGTACTGTCCCCAGTGGATTTTGTTTCCTTACAACTTGCCCTATAAATTAAGAACACGACAATTAGCACTAGTCTATAGACTTAGATAAAGGGGGAAAAATCTCTGAAACTAAAAGAAAACCTGCTTTACACCAGTGATACATACAGTATAAATCTTAGGTTTTATGATTAGTGGAGCCAGAAGGGTCCTTTGGGAATGTCCAGCCATCATTCACAGTTTAAATATAAGGAATCTAATGGAGGATTTTGTTATACTATTTATGGTAATCATTCTAAAACTACTAAATATACAATGAAATTTAGGAGAATTTGCCGACTCATTTTTCATTGCCATATTTTGTACATGTGTATCTAACTATTACTTATACTTACTTATTTATTTCAAATGCAGCAACCTTTGATAGTCTACAAAATAATACTTTTATAGTTTATACTATTTTGTTTCTCTTTTTTATGAATAATTCGTTCCAAATTTAGTGCCTACGATGTTTTAAGGATGGATCTTTCTGGGGTTCAGGCCAATCTAATTTTTTAATATGAATTTACTCTATCAAATTAAAAGTTACTCCAGAAAACTTTGATTCATTCATTTACTCCTTCTTGATACATTTATTGAGTCCCCTGAAAATCTTCAAAATATTTGTTTTTGTTCTATTTTGTTCTGGAAACTGAAGATACAGACACTGAAGTAGTAGTTCAGGAAACTGGTTGTGGAACTCATTTGTCTAAGTTTGAATTGTGCCTTTAATAACATCTAGCCGAAAGACCTCAGCAATTTCATTAACCTCTGCGAATCATAGCTTTCTCAGATATAAAGTACTTCTAATAATGTAACTGTCTATACATTTTTAAAAAATTTTTATTTTATAATTTAAATTAATTTTATATATCAGCCATGGATTCCCTTGTCCTCCCCCTCCCGCCCTCCCCTCTCCGCCTTCCCCCCATTTCACGCCCCCCCATTCCCATCTCCTCCAGGGCAAAGACTCCCCTGGGGATTGAGCTCAACCTGGTAGATTCAGTCCAGGTAAGTCCAGTCCCGTCCTCCCAGGCTGAGCCACATGTCCCTGCATAAGCCCCAGGTTCCAAACAGCCCATTCATGCACTGAGAACAGGTCCTGGTCCCACTGCCTGGATGCCTCCCAAACAGATCAAGCTAATCAACTGTCTCACTTATCCAGAGGGCCTGATCCAGTTGGGGGCTCACCAGCTACTGGTTCATAGTTCAGAACAGAGAGAAAGAACAAGGAATAAGAGACCATGATAAATGAAGACCACTTCAGAATAGGAAGAAGCAAAGTGCTAGAGAGGTTCACAGAAATCCACAATGATACCTCCACAATAGACTACTGGTAATGGTCAAGAGAAGGCCCGAACTGACCTACTCTGATGATAGGATGGCCAAACACCCTAATTGTCATGCTAGAAACCTCATCCAATGACTGAGGGAACTAGATGCAGAAATCCATGACCAGCCCCAGGTGGAGCTCCAGGAGTCCAATTGGTGAGAAAGAGGAGGGTTTGTATGAGCAAGTATTGTTGAGACCAAGATTGGAAAAAGCACAGGGACAAATAGCCAGTCTATACTTCTTATGAGTTATGAGAATCAAAGTTAACTTATGCAGAATCTTAGCACACTGTCTAGTAAGTGGCATCAAAACATCCTCACTTAGTAACAGATTCAAAAAATATATCACTACTCAGAAATTCATAAAAGAAATTCTCAGAATGGTAGGTACGTTTTCCTCATTCAATTATGAATGGGTGGAGGATATGACATTTTGCACTGAAATGTTCATCCTTGAGTTACATTTTGTGAATTTTCCACAGTTACTTCCTTAGTTATTTCAGAGAATCATATCATAGGCAGTGAATTTTACAGATAAAACAATACATTTGGGTTTTACAATAATTACTCTAGGAACAATAGGCAAGAGACCTTAAATTTGTCTTGCAATCAAGTGTTATAAAAGGAAAATATTGGTGTGTCTACCAAAAATGTAAAAAGTTTTTTTGCCTAGATTGGTTCTGAGAGATATATTTACCATGAGAAACCACAGCGCATGGAAATATATCTCTCCAAAGAATAAAAGGCAGGCATCATTCATCTGCTGAAAATGGCTGGTTGAGTTTTCAAGCCCAGTACTCATCTGCATTGATATACAGAATGTCATGTGTCGGTATCTGTCATCGGAACTGCATTAATTTACAAGACAAGAGTAAACCATGGAAACATCATGCTACCATTCTAGCTACTGCTGTTGATATCAATATTAAATCCACTACTTCCATTCAAGGATTCTGCTATTTTTCATACCATCTGTAGTATTGCAATAGGACGCCATCCAGCTATGACACTAGTGAATTAAAACAATAACCAGCATGGCAAGTTATCCCTAAGGGTGCAATTGTGGCACTCATGTCTTGGTTGTAATCAGTAGCCATCTATTTGGACTCAATGCCCACTCAATAATGTGGAAATCATGGCTATTACAAGAAAATAAGCCCAATACTCATAGCTAGTGAAGTTGGGGATCTTAGAAGAGAATATAGTACAGTCACTTTACTAGATCACCGTAATTCCTAGCTGCATTCAAAAACTTACAATAACAGATAAGTGTAGCTCTGTGTTTTATCAAAGGAGCTTCTCTTTACAGCAACTGGAAATAATTACAGAAATCTACAACAGGTCATAATGCAGATATCAATGGATTGTGGTTTAATTCCAGCCCCAATGGACAAATCTACAACACAGCACTTGCTCGTAAAGACCAGGAAACATTTTCAAAGATGGAATGTAAATATTGTAAGAGTGAGAAGATCAGGAAATCTGCTGTGAGATTCTGGATCTTGGAAATGATTGGAAGTCATATCCATAACACTTCAATAATAGCTGCCTAAATACTATTGGAATGATTACAGTATCAATAGATATGCTTACATTGTAGAGGGACATATCACTGGGTTCCATCCTAGACAAAGAACTACAGGCAACTAATGGCTGATGAGAGAGGAAGAATTATCCTCTTCCAGGTATAAGCCCAATAATTGGTTAATTGGTTATGCAATACACATACACACACATATATAAAATTAAACATTACACGTAATTATATGTGATTATAACATGTATATATTATAACACACACATGTGTATTACAATAATAATTAACAAAGAGCCATTATTTTGAAAAAGAGTGATGGGGGAATGGGATAGGTTGGAGGGAGGGGGACATATGAGATATTGTATTGATGATAGGAGAGGAAGAAATGATATAATTTTATTTTAATTAAAAATAAAATATAAAAAAATTAATTGGAGGTCCCTTTTGACCTGTTATTGATATCTAGCACTGACTGAGACACAAAAAGAATATATAGTACATGCATTAATAACCTCAAAACAAAGTGCTTAGCAAATATATATAATTATCTAACATATATATATATATATATATATATATATATATATATATAAATAATTCCACTTAAATTTTCACCAATTATTTCTTCAAACTATAACCCTGCCCTGTCAAATCCAACTCCATTCCAGGGAATACTGGTACATTACTTTACCTTTCTCTGAAAACTTACATTGTCTTAGAGCTGGTTAAGACATATTTAATTGCAATAAAACAATAATGAATAATCCAAACATGACAGATCAACCTATTGCAAAGGAAATGATGATAGCTCTTTCTATAGGTACACATTGCTTGAAAATGTGCTTCATTACAAAGTAAAACAAGTTCAATTTAATACAAAAGTGGAAAACAATGAAAGGTCATCACATTAAAGTATCCAAAGCATATTAATTCCTTCAAAGAATGTTCTAGTGAATTGGGTCAGACAATGAATAAATTGAGTTAAGTACTACACATTGAAGCGCCAATGATAATGTAAGCTATTTAAAATAACATTTTAAAATTTGATTTTGTCATTATCTATATTTGAAATAATTATATCATGGAATCTGACAGGACCTCTTGAGTTCATATAATCATTGCTCTTTGTAGAAGCTGATCAATTTCAATATTTTCTCATCATAAATTTATTTTTATCAGGCAACAATCTTAGCAAACTGTTTAAGATACTTTTGATTTTCTTTGTAGAAACAAAAGAAATAGGCAACTCCATGCTACATCCAGGTAGTGTGAAGGTGTCTATGCTTTTGAAATGAATGCACCAATCTGACTTGCACTGAATTCTTTATCCTTTGACTGGCTACCTGGTGCTTTACAAGGTCTAAAAGCCTCAAAGCTTTAGCTTGAATGGTGCCCAAACATAAAGCAGAAAGCAGTGAGTTTGATCTAAAATCCATAAAATCAAAAGTTTGACTGACCACAAACCCTACATTTTACCATCTAACTGTGAATTGCGGTAGGAAATAAAGTATTGCTTTTATTTCTTTCATCCAACATTTTGAAGGACATTTGAGGACTTGATTTATGGTTTTGAGAACATAAGTGTGGATGTTAACAAGTAAAGAAAAATTCAATCACACAGTTGCATATGCTTCTTCAAAGGCATTCCTTTAGTCCCCAGTGCTCCTGTTGAACTTTTTGATTAAATGGTTATGCCTAGATTATATGGCATATATATGTTCTTACCAGTCCAAGTTTTTCAGCAATGTGGCTTTAGCAAAATTGCCCTATGTTCTAAGAATTTTATCACATAAATGTTATATTATTTAAAGTGTAGATTATAGCTATAATACACTTAAGCCTCAAGTCATAAACATATTTGAAATAAGCATGTTTGAGATACAGAGAATGAACAGACACACATGCCAAGTTTCTCTTACGGGAGAGCACATCATTTTGCAAATGAGGTTGGAAAGAGGATTTCACTGTATAAAGAAGTATAATTTCACAGTTGTAACTGGAATGGGTAGCCTGTGCACACTTTGACAGAACAAATTCACACAGCAACATCTTAATTGATATATCTTTTAAAAATATCATCTTTTAAAACATCTCCATAAATCTCTTATCAGTTTACTAAGATGGTGGGCATATATTTTAAGACCTACAGACATGCTTTGTTCTGCTTCTGTTGGTCTAGATTTACAATTTTTACCCCCAAAACTAATTTTTAAAATTTATTAAGAATAGAGCCAGAAAAAAAGAAAGAAAGAAGAACTGGAAAGAAAAGATACTATGTTGGGTCAGGGAGATTTGAGCAAGATATAGTAAGAATTAAATAGGACATTTGTAGTCTTATAAGAGCCCATGAGGAACTGATCTGAATTCCATATTTGCATCTGTATAGTGCTCCATAGCTGCCAGTGCCCTGACCTGTTGGAATAGATAGATGTAATTGACTGGGAGAGGTGCAACAAAATTGCTCAAGATTGAGTCTCAGTAAATAACTGAGTGTCTGATATCATACTAGAAACTTCCTCCAGATTGCAGAAGATATTAACAAGACTCCTCTTTATTTTGCTACAAATATTTGCATTATATTTCTTAAAATGTGAAATACTGTGACATACCTTTTAGCATTTCATGATTATGTCACTTCACCTCTTCTCCTTATTAAATGACACTGGGTCACACTTTATGTACCGAAGATGATGAACAGAGATATCTCCAAGAAGATGGAGAGCACCAAAGTATGGTATGAGATTAAAATTGTTCATAATTGTAACATATATATATGTGTGTGTGTGTGTGTGTGTGTGTGTGTGTGTGTGTGTGTGTGTGTGTGTATGTGTAGATAGGTAGGTATGTAGGTATATTTGTATAAAATTACAATACCCAGGTCCCAAAATTCATAGCAATGGAGAGGCTCACATTTTTCACAATGACAGAGTCCTTAGGAGAGAAGCAAATTCTTTGTGTCACAACTATTTGTTTCCACTGAGGTTTAGTTCATTCAGCTCAAGAGTTTCACTTGTAACTATATGAAGTATCTCACTGAGACTGCAATTTTGTAATTTCATGATGTCTGTAAAAGATTAGCATTGCATTATCATGAGTCTGTATAATGCAAAAGAACGTGTAATGTTATACTCCATAATATCTTAAACAATAGGGAAAAGCATTCTGGAATATTTAAATAGATAAAAGATGAGTTCAAGTTAAATGATCTAGTAGCATACATGAAATCCTTGGATGCATTGATTCATTAGCAATTTCCCAGTGCTTGCTATGTGCAACATACTCTTTATCTCCTTACAATGTAAAAATGGCAATTCTCATTTTACAAGTTAAAAGAGAACACTAAGCCTTAGAGACAAATTGTCCTCTGAGGGTACACCAACAGTAAGTAGAAAGCAGAAATTTCCCAATTATGTCTGGCTTGGGTATTCATGACTTTTAATCTGTCATATCACCCATACACTCTTCACTATAACTAATTTTCTGCTTTTAATTATATTTATGTGGGGGAGGATGAGTATGAGAGTGCAGGTATTCATGGAGGCCAGAGGCATTGGATCACCCTGGAGCTGGAGTTCCAGACAGGTGTGAATCACTCAACAGAGGTGCTTGAAGCCAAGCCCCGAAAGAGCTATAAGCACTTTCTTGTTTGTTTGGCTTGAGTTTTGTTGTTTGTTTGTTTAGGAGGGTATATTAAAGTATTATCTTTACTGAGTAAACCATATAATTTAGAATTAAGTAAATTTATTTCTATTCCTAGATTTTATTCCTAAAGAAATATCTATAAGAATCTCTACAAGAGAATATTGAAACCTCTTAAAAAGTTAATAAAAATTCCATATCATCTTTTTAAAAGTTTGGTAGATGCACTCAGTGCTGACAAAATTGTTCTGAGTAAAGAGTAGATGAATTAACTTCAACATTTCACACCACACTGTAGACTACATATTTAAAAAGGGAATTTGCCTCCTAGATACTTAACAATTTCATTACAAGGGATGGACTTTTCTGAAATACAGAAATTCTCAGGCAACAAAAAAATACCAATGGTCTCTCCTTTCTAATACTGCAGTGGTTCAGATGTCATAACTAGATATATTTTCTTTTTGATTTATTTTTTATTATTTTATTATTTAAAACAATTTTAAATATATTTCAATAGTATTCTTCCCCTCTCCTGAGTCCTCCCCAATCCTCCCTACTCCCTACCCATCCAGTTTTATGTTCTTTCTCAAAAAACAGACAAAAATCCAATACAATGAAAAAATTCTGAAAACCAAGAAAACAAAACAACACTCAAAGAGAAAAACAAAACCAACAAACTGTAAACCAATAAAAGCACACACACACACACACACACACACACACACACACACACACACACACAGAAAAAAAAAAAAAAACCTGCGGAGCCCTTTATATGACAGTCAACTACTCCTACACATGAGGCCTGCCCTGCAGTGGTTGATATACCTAGTTTCACTCCAGTGAATAAAACTGATTTTTCCTCTCCCAGGAGTTACAAATGGCAGTTCAGTTTTTAACCTTTACCATAGTGTCTAGATTTTCTTTCATTCATTCATTTATTCATTCATTCATTTTAAATTAGACTATTGAAAATATAACAAGATAAAACAAAAACAACCTTAGCAAACTTGGGAAAGACAAATCAACAAAAGGAAAAGAGGTCAAGAGAAAGCACAAACAGATCAAGCCAATCAGCTGTCTCACCTATTCAGAGGGCCTGATCCAGTTGGGGGCCCCTCAGCCCTTGGTTCAGGTGTCTCCATTCATTTGGCTATTTGTCCCTGTGCTTTATCCAACCTTGGTTTCAACAATTCTCGCTCATATAAACCCTCCTCTTTCTCGCTAATTAGACTCCCAGCGCTCCACCTGGGGCCTAGCCGTAGATGTCTGCATCCAGATTCCTCAGTCCTTGGATTGGGGTTTCTGGCACAACTATTAGGGTGTTTGGCCATCCCATCACCAAAGTAGGTCAGTTCCGGCTGCTTCTCTGGGCCATTGCCAGCAGTCTCTTGTGGGGGTATCTTTGTGGATTTCTGTGGGCCTCTTTAGCACTTTGTTTCTTCCTTTTCTCATGTGGTCTTCATTTACCATGGTCTCCTATTCCTTGTTCTCCCTCTCTGTTCTTGATCCAGGTGGGATCTCCTGCCCTTATTCCCTCGACCCTTGCCGCTCATTGCTCCCACTCATGTCCAGGCTGTGCATGTAGATCTCAGCCAGTTCTCCCTCATCTAGGCAGTGGTGTCGGGTCCTGGGCTCGCTGCATGAGTTAGCTGTTTGAAACCTGGGACTTATACAGGGACGCTTGGCTCAGTCTGGGAGGAGGGGACTGGACCTGCCTGGACTGAGTCTATCAGGTCGATCTCAGTCCTCGGGGTGGCCTTGATCTGGAGGTGATGAGAATGGGGGGTGGGCTGGGGGGAAGGGGAGGGGAGCAGGAAGTGGGAAAACAAGGGAAATTGTGGCTGTTGTGTAGAACTGAATAGTATTGTAAAATGAAAGAAAAAAAAGAAAATTCCTTAGGCTCATTAAATTCAGGGAAAGTATATGAGTAAACTCTTTACAAATAAATATTAAAGAAGGAAACAAAAAAAAATTTAAAAAGAAAAATTTAATAAAATTTTAAATTTTATTTCAATTACCAAAAAAAAGAGAGAGAAAGCACAAGCATCAGAGATCCACTCATTTGTACAATCAGAAATCCCATAAAAGCACTAAACTTGAGGCCATAATATAAGCATAGGCCTGGTAATGACCCACCCAGGCCCTGCACATGCTGTTTCAATCTCTGTAAGTCCATACGAGCTTTGATCATACTAACTGAGAAAGCCTTGTTTTCTTAGTTTCCTGTATTCCACTGGCTCTTACACTCTTTCTGCATCTTTTCCCACAGGGCTTCCTAAGCTCCCAGGGGAAGAATTTGACAGAGACATCCTCTTTAGGCCCCAGTGTTCCAATGTCTCTCTTTCTGCATAATGTCTGACTCTGTCCCTGTTCCAGTTTGACTATCCCATTCCATTATGTTCTCATGCCCCATCCCATTGTCCCCGCCCCATCTCCAGTTTACTCATGGAGATCTAATCTATTTCTTCTTCCCTAGGTGATCCACATGTCCCTCTTAGGGTCCTCTTTGTTAGCTAGCTTCTCTGGAGCTGTGGATTGTAGTCTGGTTATCCTTTGCTTTAATCCAGTATCCACTTATGAGTGAGTACATACAATGTTTGTCCTTCTGAATCTGGGTTACCTCACTCAGGATGATATTTTCTAATTGCATCCATTTGCCTGAAAATTTCATGATATCATTGGCTTTTTTTTTTTACTGCTGAGTAGTACTCCATTATGTATATGTACCAAATTTTCTTTATCCATTCTTTGTTGACTGGCATCTAGGTTGTTTCCAGGTTCTGGTTATTATGAACAATGCTGCTATGAACACAGCTGAGCATGTGTCCTTATGATATGATTGAGCATTCTTTGGATATATGCCCAAGTGATATGGCTGGGTTATTTTGACAGTGTTTAGAGTGTATTTTTATACCAAAGACACTACAAAGTAGGTGTGAAGGCTCTTTGCAGTGATGTTCCCTACTTTCTCTTTTATCAGATCCAGTGTATCTGATTGTATGTGATGTCTTTGATCACTTTGGAGCTGAGTTTTGTGTGGAGAGTAAGTATGGATCTATTTGTATTCTTCTATAAGTAGCCATCCAATTAGACCAGCATCAAGTCTCTTTAAATTTCCCAAGTTTTTTTTTATTCCCCCTGTAGTCTCCATCAAAATTAAATGAATGAATGAATAAATAAATAAATTAAATAAATAAATAAATTACATACTTTCTTACTCCAAGGTGGAAGAAGCAGGATATAGTCACTTTCAAAGTAAAACGAAACCAAACCCCTAGAGTGTGAAAAGCTCAGTTTTGGACATCTGGGATTCACTCAAAATCTTCTGAGCTTTAAAGGGATCCATTTCTCTTTGAAGGGATCCAGATTTTCCATTGGCAGTACACACAGGTTACTTCCTAGACTAAGTCTGGCCTCATGCTACTGCTGCTGCTGTACCTTATGGTACTAGAATCTCCAAAATGTTAGGGTCTACACTGCAACTGGACTGCTCCTCCATCAATAGGCTCTCCAGATTCTCTCTTCAGGCAATCTGCCCCTGAAACACAGTGTAAAGACTCAACTTTTCTCTGTGACCCCTTCAACCTTAGGATTTCCACTGTTACTCAGTCTACACTTTTGCCAACAATCTATTCTGGGCTCTGGTACCAAGTCTCAGTTACTTTTTATAGCCTCTTCATTTCTTTACAGACAATACTACTTAGGAAACAGTTATACTATAAAGTTCAGCTGCCAGAATGAACCTACAATAGATTAGGCCCACCCACTACAATCATCAATCCAGAAAATACCCAAGAGGCTTGCCTACTGGACCAACTGGTAGGGGCATTTTCTCAGTGGAGGCTCCTTTTCGCACAATGCTTCTGGATTGTTTCAAGCCTACATTAAACTAGCCATCATAGCAACTAAAGTGCATAAGAGAGATTTTATAAAGTTAAGAAATAGTAGGTACAGGAGGAGAAGTATGTGAGATGCAAAGGCTATAATTAATTTTGCCCATGGAGAGTGCCCCAAATGTCTGAAGCCAGTGGGGCCTCACTCTGCTAAACAGTCATTGAAATCAGAGGGACTTACCATTGGTATTCAGTTGACACTGTTATTGATTATTAAGCATTTTTGTCTCTTGATTCTCTGTGATAATCATCAGAAAGGATTGTCTAAATTGCTTTTATTCACAGGTAATTAAATCACTCTACCTCACTTTGAGCTATGAACGGAGATTACAGTATTTATCTTGTCTAATAAGGCAGAAAACAGTAGTAATAAGCTTTCACAGTGTTTCATTTTTTATTACATAGATTAGCAGTGGAAGTGGAATGGAAATAAAAATATTTGAAGGCATAATATACAATATGAAATAACTTTGTCAAATGCCACTTCATCATCCTTTCTCCTACATGCATATATATATATATATATATATATATATATATATATATTATATGACTTCCTCTTGAGACACAATGATTATAGTTCATTACAAAATAATTGGATAGCTGAGATATACTTTCCATTGATATATGAAATAACTAGTTGATTTTGTCATTTTTAACAATCACTGCATTTTGCACTGTATGATTAATTTTTACTGTCAATTGATAAAACCTGGGTTCTTTTGAGAAGAGAATGTTAAAAAGGTGTGATCTAGATTTGTGGGCCTATGGGCATATTGATAGGAAGTTGTTTTGATTGCTAATATGAGTGAAAAGACAGGCTCTGTGTGTGTGTGGCATAAAGTCATGGGCTGGGCCCTGAACTAGAGAGTGAAGAAAACCTGAGCACCAAGCAAGGGTCCATGTGTCTTTCTCTACTCTTGATTGTGGATGTGATTAATTTCCTGCTTTGATTTCCTGGCAGAAATGGGATTGTAAGTCAAATAAACCCTGCCTCTTCTTAGCTGCTTTTCATGAGGAAATTTAATCACAGCACCAGAAACAAAACTAGAACATGTACCTTAGTAATAGGAATTTTCTTAACACTGAGAAAGTAGACATTTGCACAGCTTCTTTTTGTGATAAAAGTTCAACTACTTTAATGAAACTGTCTATTGCACTTTTGGTGTTGAACATGAATGTTGTATAAAATTGTTCTCTATCATGTATTATAATGAAAATACTGTTCTCTTATGCATTACTCTTTTCATTCTTCCAATCTCAATTCCAGTTACATCCCTTTGGTGGAGGGCTCACTTTTCTGCAACATTGCCTCAGTGGTGCTTTTTCTTCAGGTCTGCTTAGGTTCCCTTCATTTTTAGAGCACTTATCTGTTGCTGGGTCCTAATGGCTCCCTGGTGGTGGTGATGAGAAGGCACGGTGTCAACAACAGAAACACAGGGAGTCAGGTGAAGGCAAATAGCAGACTCATTTATTCAATAACAGGGACGGCCTTATATACCCTCCTCCCAGCACTCAGGCTGCGTCCCAATCAGTGACATAGCATGGTCATCTCTCATTAGCTAGGCATGATCAAGAACTCTGACAGTACCTGTTGCTAGGTCCTCAGGAAGACTGTAGGTTGGCTCATAAGGAAGTATATTATGTGCATGCCTTGCCAACTGGTTTGAGCCAATTTCCAGGACCCTATGGGCCTGTCTTACTACACTTATCCTATCAAGTATGTTGAATAGTCTCTTTTCCTCTGTATTATGAAAGCTCCTTGAGAAAAGAAATATATAGCTTTCACTGGTTTACCCTAGGAACATTGTTTTATAGCTAAATCATAAAATGTACCCCAAGCCTTACATATAAATAAGGGTGAGAAAAAAATGTTAAGAGAAATGAGCAGGGATTGGGTCAGGCAGTGGTGGCACATGCCTTTAATCCCAGCACTTGGGAAGCAGAGGCAGGTAGATTTCTATGAATTCAAGGCCAGCCTGGGCTGCAGACTGAGTTCCAGGAAAGGCACAAAGCTACATGGAAAAACCCTGTCTCAAAAAACCAAAAAAAAAAAAAAAAAAAAAGAAAAAGAAAAAGAAAAAGAAAAAGAAAGAAAAAAGAAATGAGTAGGGATTGTTGGAATAAATTAAGCTGAGTAAAATGAAATAATTAATATCAAAAATTATTTTGTGAGACATTTGATAATATCTAGAATCCAGTTACTTAAATAATGAGTTAAAATTCCATGTTGAATCACGTGGGATTGCAGACAATTTGGTGATAGGATAAGATTTCTGAACAAGAAAGAACCCAAAATTAATTCTAAATCAAGCATGAATTCCAGGGGCTTTTGTTGAGGTTTGTCCATGCGGTCTCTTGCTACTTTACTGCATACAGCCCTGATTCAAAACATGCATGTGCAGTTTCCACTTTGCATATGCCCATTGCATCACCAAACACCATATGCCTGAAAGACATCAGCTCAAAACTGAGACTATTGTGAATTTGAATAGCAGTGGTTTTACCCTGTGAGGCTTCTGCTGTTATAGAAGCAGGTTTAGTTACAGAAAACAAGATTGTATGCTTTCCTACCACCTTTCTCAGCAAGTATCAAATTAGTGCATTATTAAATTCCATCATGTTAGTATGTTTGATTTCAGATATGGCTGTTTGAGTTGCTGATTTGAATTTTAAAAAAATTATTGAATGAATTTTAATTTGGAATTAAGTCAGAATTTCAAAGACTTCTATAGTGTCTCCAATGTACTTCTGCCATTTAGTGCTACATATTTATTATAAGTGCCATTATTAGCATTGAAGGTTATGAAATTAAATAACAATTAACTCTAAAATGGTAAAGGTACTCTGTGCTCTATGGTGTCAAATATTCAGGCACAATTTAATTCTTCATTCATAATAGACAAGTACATCATCAATTTAGTGTATGAATTTTCGTTTGTCTTTAATAAACTATAAAATTTATGTTCATCATGAAAATTTAAAAATGAATTTCTTTATTATTTTTACCATTAAATTTTCACTTGTACACTTTTATATTAGAGGTGACATAAAATTTTCTTGTCTGAAAGGGGTTGACAATTAGAAGTTTAAGTAGGAAGCCCTACATCATTTATTTACTTTATCTTCCCACCACTGTTATTGAGAAACAAAGTTTACTATATGAAATTCTAACATGTATTCCAAAATACAAAATTTTATATAATTTCAGAAATCTAAAATGTATGTAAGAATGTTTCTTTGATTTAAATTTAAATATGATTTACTGGATGCTTTAAATAAATAATGTACACTGAAAAGTATTTTGTAATACTCAATGCATTCAAAATTCCAATGATATGCTTCATAGTTATAGAAAAAGAGTAATTCCAAAATCCATATGGAACTATACACACATTAAAACCAAAAACCAAAAAAAAAAAAAAAAAAAAAAAACCTGGATAGATAATGTCAAGCCTAAGCAAAATGAACAATGCTGGGCATAATACCTAATTTCAAATCATACTATTGTGCCTTAGTAACAAAAATAACTTGTCCTGACAACAAAAGCAGACATATAATTCAACTGAATACCATTCAGAACATAGAAATAAATACAAATTTGATTTTCACAAAGATTCTAAAGTTATACAACTGAGAAAATATAGCCTCTTCAATAAATGACAGAAAAACTAAGAATCCATGTGTAGAATGAAGCCAGATCCCACCCTATTTACATATAAAAGAATTAACTTAAATTGGAATAGCAGGCCTTAATATGTAACTTAAAACTGAAAACTACTGGAGGGAACATGGGTAAAAAATACAAGACTTACACCTAGGCAAGCCCTTTCTGAAAAGAACTTCAGTACACTGGGAACAATTTCAAATACTGAGAAATGGAGTTAGGCGAAATTAAAAATATCTTTCAATGAAATAAATATGAAATGAGTGAATAGGTAGTCTGTAAAATATGAGAAAAATTGATAGCTGTTGATCTGTTCTGCTTAGTTTACTCGATTTTATAGAAGTTAAATTAATCTTGAAAGAAGGAACCTCAACTGACAAAATGTCTCCATCAGACTGGCCTGTAGGCAAGTCTGTGAGACATTTTCTACATGAATGATTCAAATGGGATTGCCAAGCCTCTTAAATATAGTGCCACTCCTTGATGAGGTGGTCCTGGGTTGCATAAAGAGCAGCATAAAAAAGAGAAGGAAAAAACCATAGGCTAAGTGCCCAAACTCCAAACAATTCAATAAATAAATGGAGTACTATATTGAACAGGCATTTCTCAAGGGTGATGTTTATAGATGGATAAAAAAAATCTAGAAAATCCATATATAAAATAGGGTCAACATTTTTAGAAGGTTGGATACAAATTAGAACTATATTAAGATTCCATCTACCTCATTCAGAGTAGTTCTGCCTGAGGAAATAGACAACAAAGCTGGAAAGTGGTAAAATCTTATACATTACTGGTGTGAAAATTTGTACAAGCATCATAGGAATCTGTATGGAGGTTTCTTAGACAGCTAATAATACAACTTCAGTATGGCTCAGCTGTACATGCCTGGCTATATAACTGAGGGACTCTAAATCACCTCACCATAGGTAATCTTGCATATTCAGGTTTATTGCAACAAAACACACAATGGCCAAACACTTGGAAAGAGTTTGGTTGCCATTAAGAGACAAATGGATAAATAAAATGAGTCACTTATATACAAGGCATTTGTACTTAGCCATAAAGAAGAAAGTAAATTCCTACCAGCCTGTAAGAGAGCATTCACAGAGACTAATAGAGATATCTAGAGGTACAATTTTTGTTTGGTAACTTCTCTCTGTTTGTAGTTTACTACTGATACAAAATAATAATAATAATAATAATAATAATAATAATAATAATAATATAGCTTTACAATGAGTGATTGCTTATGGTAGATTTCCTTGTAGAAACATTCTTTTAACTCTGTATAGAATTTTGAAGTGAGGTAAACACCATGGAAATATAGTAATGTTTCTGGATAAAGTAGCAATGACTTTTATTTTTGTTAAATTGTTACTTGCTATCATGAATCAAATATTGTTAAACTTTGTAGTATTAATAATTAGAGATTATGATCTAGCATAGCATGCAATAATTAAATCGTACTCTTAGGTCAGACCACACCTTTTGAAAATTCACTTCCTTCTCCAGTGAAGTGTGAGCTGTAAAACTTTGTTCAGAAATGTGATGAAAGTTAAATGTTTGTGATTAGTTTTAATTCATTATAGGCTAGCTCCTAACAGCAAGAAATAGAAAATATCACTCGAGTTGTAACTACCTTTGATTTTTTCCACTTCATTTAACTTTACATGGTTTTTAATGTTGAGATACAATTTTTCACAGGAAAAACAAAGGAAAAAGTTAAGATGATTATGACTTTTTGCAAACACGTAAATGAATTTAGCTAAATTGTCTATTAATTTGGTTCAGTAAAAATAATCAACAATGTAATTGCTTTACTAAATTAATTCATCAACTGAGGTAATCAAACAGGCAGCTCTAAATCTCACTCAGGAAAGGACAACTAAGCCAGGAATATTATTGCCATAGTTAAAACTACAAAACAATATTTTGTAAATAGAACTAATTTATTTTTACTGATATACTTTATCTATCTATCTATCTATCATCTATCTATCTCAGATATAAATCAGAATTTAAAATAATTTAAAACTATGATTTAAAATATTAATATTAGAAAAAAACAGATTTTAAAAATATTGATATTCATAGTTGTGGTTTTTAAATTATAATAGTAGAATATAAGTTTGACTTATACTATGTCTGGCTTCTCTAAGTTGCTTTCCCAAATTTCATCAGTCCACTCATCATGTCTGTCAGTGCTTTCCTTTTGCTGTGATGTAGTCTCAATGGAGTGTATGAAAGAAGCATTTACCAAAGTATAAGCTTTTTCAAAAGCATGCATTGTTGTGATCAACTTTCTCTATGTTAGAGATGTTTAAGTAGCATGAGTTTCAGAATATTGAAATGAGAACATTATACATTTTTTCAATAATTATTTCACAAATTTTAATGTTATATTTGTTATCTACAATAATTTAGAAAATTCAAAAAATCACTTTAAAAATCTTTATTTGGTTTTGAAATAGACCCTAACACTGTAGCTAAGTCTGGTTGGAAATCAATGTGCAGCCCTGGCTGACACTGAACTCCTGCCAATCCACCTGCATCAGTCTTCCAAGTGCTGTGCTTTTATGCACGCTCCTAGATGATTTAGCTATAGACAAAGTATCTATTAGTCTTTATTTTTCAGTATTTTAATTGAAAATTATGACAACAATGTAATGTAATAGAAATTTCCTGGGTTCCCTTGTAAAAGTTTACAAAGAAGTATTTTTTTTTTCTTAATTGAAATTTCACTAGCCCATGGTTCAGATCATTTGACTTATCAGTTGTCATTCAAACCCTTTTGGGGGTCTTTGACAAAAATGAATGGACTCTTAACATGTGAGTACTTCTACATAGCCAGACAAGAAAGAGAAGGTTGGAAGATTGTGAGAGCTTGAGGCCAGGAAGGAGAATGGCAGAACAGTGCCTCTTACACATTATAGGTTGAGTGAATTCATGAACTCACAGCGATAAGACAATCAGCATTCTAGCACAGAATATAAAGGAGCTCGTGAGCCTCCACACCTATCACTTATCTGACAATCTATTTGCCATAGACGGCTTCTGCAGACAGTCAGTTGTTTGTTTGTTTTTTGTTTTTTTATTGTTGTTTTGTTGTTATTGTTTTGGTTTTTTTTTTTTTTCTTTTTTTTTCTGATTGTTTGAGAGTATAGCGCCTGGTAAATTGACAACACTCCAGTGGATGGCCTCACACCCAGAAGTTTATTTCCACCATAGAGTACGCCTAATGGGTCATTAATTAAATTAACCAAAGGAAGAAGACATAAAGTTAGGGGTGGGTGGGAAGATGGGCTGGGTTAGGGGAAGTTAAGGAAGGAGGTGAGATAAATAAGATCAAAGCACAGTGTGTGGCATTTGCAAAGCATTCATGAAAATGTTTATTGAATAAAACTTTTGTGAGACTAGCATATATAAAGACAGAAAATTGTTTGATCTTCATTAAGGTTCATACTTTTGATAATTGATGACACATTTTTTCACTGAGTATCTATCTTTCTTTAAAAAACTGAAGCATTTTGCAATAATTTGTTCATAGTAATTTATCTTAAGTAAGTCTATATTTATATGATTTTTAAGAAGTTATATAATGTTCTTCTTTTAGAGTTTATTTCATCATATTTAATTAAACCAAAGGTTTGTGTGTGTGTGTGTGTGTGTGTGTGTGTGTGTGTGTATAATTGCTAATTATGGATTCTTTTACTTTCTTTATTTCTTTAAATTTTTTAGTTATATTTTGGTGCTTATTCCTGTGTTACTTCTGACTTGTTAGTATTAAGATAACATTAATATATTTCAGATACTATAATAATTTCCTAATTGAAAATTTGAAATATGTATATTATTTAGTGCCTGTTCTTTATAACTCCAAATTTAACAGAGCCAGATGTATATTTTCCTTCAAATTACCATAACAAAAGCTGCAATTTATATGTTCAAAGTTCTCTTGATTAAATATGAGATTGTATATGCATAAATTACACAGTGTACAACACAGCCTCATAAATCATTTGGAAGTAGGCACAGTGTGTCAAGTGATTTTATGTATCTTCTAATTGTTCATAAGAGTAGGAGTTAGTCTTTTAAGTCTTTGTCATAGTCCCCTAAAATGTTTCACTAAGTATTCTAAGTCCAATTTTTTGATAATTATAGCAGAATTGTGCCTTCTTTTTTCTTTAAAAACAATAATAAGAAACTACTTTTAGAATAAATATGCCTATAGCCTGAGGGGAACTATTAACAATGGCCATCATTTTTATTTAAATAATGGGGGACAAAGGCTGACAATGTAGTGTGTCCAAAGCTACAGACACTGGCAGCATAGAACCATGATCATGGACCTAGAGTTATTGATGGGGCTGTAGAGATGGCTTAGTGGTCAAGAACATCTGATGCTCTCATGTATCCTAGTAGCCACACAGTAGCTCATAACATCTGTAACTTCAGGCCCAGGGTACCTAATGCTCTCTTCTGGCCTCCTTCAGTACCAGAGATCTACATGTTGCACAGACAAAACATTCATATTCATAAATTAAAAATATTTTTTTTGATAAAAGAGGTCTATAAACTTGAGAAGATTCATTGTTTCTTTAACTTTTTATTCTATTTGATATAAAATTATTTAATTTCTTTTGATTGAAATGAATATATGTATTAGAAAACTAAGTGTTAATCTGAAATTTTGATAATGTTGAAGTAAAAACTATAATTTTAGTTAAAATATGTAATTATATGAATTGAACATCTTTATAATTATAAATACATCATCACAAGCTATGTGGAAGATACTAGCTAGTCTGTGCCACAGTTGTTATAATGTCATAACTACTCTTACTGTTCTTTATGGTAACTGTTAATAAAATACTAAGGGTGCATATACATAGGTGAATACATCTTGATACCCATCCTGACACACTAATCTGGAGAACCGATATTACAATATCTATTAAAAATGTTTTACATATCAATTCATTATTACTACTTTATGTGCTTGTTGCAACTCCGAATCACATAATGTTTAGGGATATAATGATAGTGGAATGGATGAATTATATTGTCTAATAAAATAGTACCCTAGAAATGGAGAATCATTCATTCTAATAAACAATTATATGATTGGGAGTTGGAAAATTTGTGGCCTTTTCAACACAGAAGAACCATTCTATTTACACAAATATGCCTATAAGATAATTGGATAATTCTTTGTTATTTTGGTATGAGAAACAACACAAAAACTCAGAATTGGCTCAGAGTCAGTTTGAACAAAAATCAGATTCATAAAAATATTAAATGAAGAAAGAGAGCAACATAAAACTATCATTTTAATAATGGTTTTAAAACTTTACTACTGTATTAGAATTAAGAAAATGGCTACATAAGAAACTGAGAATAGAAAAAAAATGAGGAAGAATAAAGAAAAGTTAAGTAGTAAACATTCAAAGAAAAGTAAGGGAAATCAAGTGTCACATTGCTTGAGTTGGAGAACAGATAAGTCTGTCAAATGGAGAGGTGGACAAGAGACAGTTAGAGCCTACTTGAACTGACAGGGTCAAGCACAGGAAGGGCCAGTTGACGAGGATTCTCAATAGCTGTCCTGAGTGGAGAGTCGGTGGGAACTCACTCCAGCACTGACAGTGTTTGCTCAGGTGTCAGGTGAAAGGTTGGGGAAGTGTGAAGAAGGTTCGACTTGATTCACTTAGTCAGGACCTGGTTTCTATAGAACTGTTTCAAATATCTGTACCTTACATCAGACATAGACTAGAAATAAAATAAGCACACAGTGAGAAGTCTGCTTCTGACCTAGAAAGAAAGAAGAAAAGGAAACAAAAGTCATAGAAATACCGGAATTCATTTTGTTTTGTTTTTTCTTTGTCTTATTTGACTTTTTGTCTTGATTGTGTTTTGTTTCTTATTTTTCTTTTCTTTTTGTTGTTACTTTTATTTCTTGTCTTTTTATTTGCTTGCTTGTTTTTGGAGTGAAAGTCTGTTAGATTGGAGTAAGACGAGGACATAGTGTTTGGTGGGTAAGGTTGTGGGAAGGATCTGAGAGGAAACGGGATGGAAAAAAATATGATCAAAACACATTATATATGAAATCGAATTTTATAAAAAACAATCTTTTTATATACCCTATTTCCAAAGAATGCATGAAAACTTTAAAATTTAAAAACAAGAACAAGAAATATTATATTTTTCTGAATAATTCAGGAAAAGTGGCAAGTTTACAAAGCTGCATAGTGGCCTTATGAGATACTAAGCTATCAAGCTGGAATTCTGGGAAAGAAAAGCCTAGCATCTGAATAATGGGATAAATGCCCCACGTATCTCTTAGTGTGCTTGTGTGAGCCTGTCTTCTGAGGGTTGGCTCCAAAGTCAGGTAGTTGACCAGCCAAATTGATATTTTAGATGTGCACCCAAGCTTGAGATTTCATTCTCTTCATGAGTATAAACTAGTTTTCACTCAGTGGGCTTTTAATGCTCTGGGCAATTCCTGCCTCTGCAGCAGGAACCCTCAAGTCACTTAAGAGAGGGATTGAAACTGGGGGATAGATAAAACTGATTTTCATAATGAAAATCTAGAGATCCAGTACCAAAGCTGTCCAACCAGCAGGGACTATATTAATGTATTGCCTGGAATTCAACCCTGTTTGACTTACTGAAGCCTAGAGAGACAAGGCCATGATTGTTTTACCCTATAAAATCAAATGATGTTATAATCTGATATTATAATCTTAAGAATTACATTTGAAATAAATAGAAGAAAATATCTTCAAATTTTCAGCATAAAGTAATAAAATAATGAGAAGATAGGTATGTCAAATCGAATTTAAACATCACACAATATATCTATGTATTAGAACATTATATCCTGCCCCTTTGATATATATTTTTATCCTTTTATATATCAGGTAACCAGATTAAATTAATTAATTAATTAATTAATTAACTAATCAATAGTTTATTCTGTTCTCAGTTTTTTAATGTTAAAATATAAAGATGTTCCCTTTAATGATACCGAGAGAACAAGATTGAAATCTTAAATAAACGTTTATTATCTTCAGATTCAGAGGTCTCAATCAGATAGATGAAGGCTATAAAATCACAGCTCTACCTAGTAGGTATGCAGAAAGAAATAATTGAGAAAAAAAATCAATCTTAATACCAGAATTGGCCAAGCACAACTCCTACAAGTTTATACTAACATAAACTTTAGTATTTAACCTTTATGTCTGGCTGTTCCTTTCCTAAGATTAAGAAGAAGACTCAGTTATCTAGAAATATGGCTTATTATGTGATTAGACACACCTGTGTTGGAAATATTGCCCTTCATTTAGTCCCTCAGGCAAGCTGCTTAACCTCTTTAAACTGCTGTCCTTATCTGTAAAACAGGGTATTTATAGCACAAATCTCAAGATACCATAAGAGAAATTTAACAAGAATATATTGTGCATATTAAGTGTTCACTAAAGGTTAGCCATTACTGTTAAGAGGGTCAAAACAGCCCACAAAGCTCAAGTTAGTGCTTCACTGGAATCTCCATTTGCAATAGAGTTATTATAACATCATTTTTCTCTGGACTTGATGGCCTGTACCTGGAATTACCCTATTAAAAATAGCACAAAAAATGGGATGCATGTCAAAATATCTTACTTGGGGCTAATTTTAGAAGAAAATATAAAACAGTGAATTAAATATATTTTGCAAGTTCAGCATTCCTAAATCATCCAGTCCTGTGTAATTTTATTTCTGTTTTTAACTGCAAGAAATCCTGAGCACTATTGGCATAAAAATAGCAGAATCTCTCACTGTCCTAGTCATGTACATTTTTTTAAACCTGAAACTACATTATTATCATCTTCAGTACTTGTCCTGCTGAATTTATATGAGAAATGCATGTTAAATGTCAACATTAGATCAATATTGCATAGAAAGTGGCCTAGAAGACAACAAGAACTTATTTCCCAAATAGATTTAATAACTAAAAACTAGTCAAAATCAACATTTTGAAGATGATATGTTGAATTACAATTATCTACAGCATAAAATTTGAAAAGTGTTCATATATATATATACAGCATGAAACCATTACTAAGTTCAGTATGATAACATTCAAAATCTGTTTTTTGTAATGATTCTATTACTTCACGATCTGAAGTAAGTACTTATCTGTAGATGAATGTCTAAATAGTCTTATAAATAAGAAACCCAGAGACAAATACAGAGGTAATAGCCAAAGAGATCAGAGCGAATAGCCACAACTAACCTTAGCTTACCACTACACAGTAGCTTCCACAGAGAGAGTTTCTTCCTTTCTAAACTGAGCTTTTATTGACTTCCTGATCTGCCTTCTCATTGGCTCTAAGCCCTGCCACATGACTTCTTCTTCACTGCCTGTCTATACAGACCTCCAGGTCTCTATGGTTGGTACTGAGATTAAAGGCTCGTGTCACCATGCTTGGTTATGTCCTTGACCACACAGAGGCTCTGCCTGCCATGTGTTCAGATTAGGAGTGTGTGATACTACCACCTGACTTATGTTTATGGCTTGCTGACCTCTGATCACCAGGTAACTTTATTTATTAATATACAAATATCACATTTCAGCACAAATAAAATATCACCACACTTATCACTCCCATCACCGTAGGATAGTTGACTAATTTCTCAAATTTCACAGAAATTAAACCATGTTGTATGCAATATTTATGCTTTGTTTCCTCATTGTAATTTATACCGTGTCCTTTATTGGTATTTTGTTCTTTTCTCGTGATCAGCAATATTGATTACATGCATAGAGCACATGTTTATACCCTTACCCAATGATGAATATTTGGGCTGTGTCCAGTTTCGGGTTATTGAAATTGAAGATGTTATTATCACTTGTATATAAGTATTAGTATCGTCATGACTTTATTTCATTCATGTATATGTCCAGTAATGAAACTGTTAGCCAAATGGAGTGTTTTATTAACATTTTAAAGAAATTTTAAACTGTTTTCTAATTTTTATAAAATCAGGCAACTTACTATAGGTTGGTGAGATTTCTAGATTTTTCATCTATAAAACAAGCATTCATATGCTCAGACACTTTTATTATTAATTTATCTTTTCTACTTTTAAAATGAAATTATTATATAGTTTTTCCCATTTCCTTTGTTCCTTTCCACCCTTCCCCTCTAATCCCTTGCTAAATCTGAAATTCATGCTCTTTATTTTTTTATTGTTCTCTCTTTCTCTATGTTGTCAGACTTTTATAATTTTGGTTATTCTAAGTTGTGTAAAACATTTTGAGTTTAATTAGGCTACAATTTCTATCTTTTTTTTAGATTTTTTTACCTTCTTTTTTTAATTAAGAAGTTTTTGTTCATTTTACATACCAACCACAGATCCCCCTCTCATCCCTCTTCCCACTTCTTCCAGCCTTCTCCCCCCCAATCCACCCCTCATACCCTCCTCTGAAAAGTTAAGGCCTACCATGTGGAGTTAGCAAAGCAAAGTACATTCAGTTCAGGCAGATCCAAGCCCTTCCCCACTGCATCCAGTCTGTGCAAGGTGTCTCACCATAGGTAATGTGCAATAAAAATAAATAAATAAACAAATAAATAAACAAACAAATAAACAAACAAACAAAAAGCTAGCTTTTGCACCAGGACTAAATCCTGATCCCACTGCCAGGGGCCCCTTGAACAGACCAAGCTATACAACCATCTCTCTTAAGTAGAGGACCTAGTCTAGTCCCATATAGACTCCACAGCTGTTGGTCTAAAGTTTGTGAGTTCCCACTAGCTTGGTTCAGTTGTGCCTGTAGATTTCTCCATCATAATCTTGAAGTATGTCCCTTGCTCATACAATCCCTCTTTCTTCTCTTCAATTAGACTCCATCATGGTGATAAGGAGAAACCTCTTGCTAGGGAAGTTCCCAGGAATCCACGAGGATGACCACAGCTCAGACTACTAGCAATACTGAAGAGGGTGCCTGAGTTGGCCTACCCCATTAATCATATTGGTGAATACCCTAACTGTCACCATAGAACTGTCATCCAGTAATTGATGGGAGCAGCTGCAGGGATACATAGCCAAGCACCAGGCAGAGCTACAAGAGTCCAGTCATTTTTTTTTAAACTTCTAATGAAGAAACTTAAATGTTTTTAAATATTTAGATTATTTTGCATTTTATTTCATAGCAACATTGAGCATAAAAAGGTGAAAGTTCCATATCACCTATCAGGTTTTTCCAGCATCAACACTCTACACTAGAACAGTGAAATTAGTATGGTCCTCTCTGCATGAAACTAACTCAGTTTACAATAGGGCTCACTCTTATTGCTCCACAAGTCTGGTTAGTGTTGTGAATCGGTTCAGTTTAACATATCCATCTTTATGTAACAGGTGCAGCAGTTTCACTCTCTCCACGGGTCTAAGTTCACTATGCTCCATTTGTCCACATTTGTTCTACCTTACGTCTCGTAACCCCTGATCTTTTAAAGTCTCCATTGATTGATTTTTTTTCCAGGTTGTCATAGTTAGAGTCCTGTAGTTTGCAATCTTTTCAGACTGAAGTCTTTAACTTGATAATTTAAATTTTATATATATATATATATATATATATATATATATATATATATATATATATATATATATCTTGGAATGGCCTAATAGCGCCTGTCAGTTCAGCACTGGATAATCTCTCATTATCTACACTTAATTGGCTTTATGTATCTATTCACTGTCTGAATTTACAAACATAAATGTTCAGAAGGAGTTTCAAGTATTTTTATAATGAATGACTAGTTATGTTAAATATTAATTAAACATTTTCTAAATGTCTTTTACTTTTAAAATATTTTTTCCTTCTTTTGAAGGTTTTCTTGAGGTACCATATATTAATGAAATTGGTCATTTTAGCTGTATTGTTAATTAAAACAGGGTTGTACATTGATTGTGAGAGCACATTTCTTATATGATTATTTATCCCAAAAGTTTACTCAAAGCAGGCTATAGCCAGTATGTGTAGTCCCAAGATGCCATCCCAATGGCTAACTTCATGTGTCTCCATCATTTTTTTTGGCTATTATCTTCATATGAATTCATTGTAAATTGTATAATATTTTATATCTTATTTCTTTTTCTTATAATAATACATTTTGCCTTATAAATCTATGGAATGTTGCCTCTTTATGTTACTGAGAAGTGTTTTATGGTATAGCATATTATATATTCATTTATTCATCTACCAGTTAGTGTCTTGAATGAATTGATTAAAATTTGGGCTAATCTGAATAAGAAAGCTATGTAAATTCACAAAAATGTCTTTTGTGGATATATGACTCTAATTATATTGAGTAAATATAAATAGTTGGTTGTGGTGGTTTGCAAGAATATGCCCCTAAAAGGAGTGGCACTGTTAGAAAGTATGGCCTTGTTGGAGTAGGTGTGGTATTGTTGGAGGAAGTGTGTCACTGTAGAGACAAACTTTGAGATCTCATATATGCTCAAGCTATGCACAATATCTCAGACCACTTCCTGTGTCTGTGAGGCAAGACGTAGAACTCTCAGGTTTCTCTCCAGCACCATGTCTGCCTGCACACCAACATGTCCCACCATGATGATAATGGATGAAACCTCTGAAACTCTAAGCCACTCCAATTAAATGTTTTCCTTTATAAGAGTTGCCATGGTCATGGTGTTTCTTCACAGCTATAGAAACTCTAATAAAGAAGTTGGTACCGGTAATTGGGGTATTACTCTGATAGCCTAGACCATGTTTTTATTTGGAGTAATCTGTACTTGTGGATTTGGGGTTAGGAAAGCAGTGGGGTATTTTAAGCACTGCTTAATGGACCATACTAGTATGAGCATGGATGTGTTGCTCAGAGTTATTTTAATTTTGGGGGTCTGGTTTCAGAGGAGAAGAATATAAACATATGGCCTGGAGATACTTTTTGTGATATTTTAGTAAAGAACATGGCTGCTTTTGCTCTTGTCTGAAGAGTCTACCTAAGGCTAAACTGAAATGTTTTGAATTAATTTCATTGTCAGAGGATATCTCAAAACAACCTAGTGTAGACTTTGTCAAGCGGTTATTAGTGGTAATTCTAATGAAGTTTTATTATGAAAAGGAACAAGCAGAGCAGGGTAAATTACAAAGTGTAAAATTCAAGGAGAAAAGGAACACCAGAAGGTGGAATGGAGCTAAGTCATGTGTCAAAGAAATAAATTAAGAAATAGAATAATGGAATGGTGACTTCAGATCAGGATCTAAGTTTCTATTGTGAAAAAGAATTAAAGAAAAGCTTAGAGCTGGGAGTGATGGTGTACGTCTATAATCCTAGCACTCTGAAGGCAGAGGATAGAGGATCTCTGACTTTGAGGCAAGCCTGATCCTTAGAGCAAATAAGGCCAAGTTTAGGCAGTGAAGATAACCATGGAAAGCAAAAAGCCAGTGAAGATGTAATTGATCAAGGCAGCCATCATCAACTGGTCTCAGAAAGCAGCCGAACTTGGCAGTTTTGACCAAATGATTCTGACTTTAGAGTTAAAGAATCTAGAAAGGAGTTATGGAATTTCCCTCTATGACTACATAAATCCACTTAGGCCAGGCATGTGTCCTTGAATGGAGGCCTAGAGAGGCCATTAAGTGAAGCAGTGAAAATGAGGCCTAGATTGTCTTGGAGACTGCAAAATGTTGGTGATTCCAGAGCTGTGGGATACCTGTAGAGAAGAGCTGCTAACAGGGAGTGGAACCAGCCCAAGAGATTCAGAGTTTGGAGTTTGTCCAGCTTGTTTTTGGTCTTTCTCTGGTTCAATATTTCCTTACTATGCTCCCTTCCCTGCATTTAGGATTGATAAAGTGTGTCATATGCCATTATATGTTTGAAGTGTGTGATATGCTTTTTTATTTTGATTTTATAGGAAATTGCAATTAAGAGATTACATGAATCTCAGAAGAGTCTTTGAACTTTGAACTTTAAATGAGTTTGAGAATGTTATAGACTATGAGACTTTTGAAATTTGACTGAATGCATTTTGCATTATGATAAGGCTGGAAGCCTTTGGAGGCCAGGGGGTGGAGTGTGTAGTTTGAAACAAAATGTACCCCAAAGGGAGTGGCGTAATTAAGAGGTGTGGCCTTGTTGAAGTGGGTATCATTAAAAGAAATGTGTCACTGTGGAGGCAGGCTTTGAGATCTCACATATGTTCAAGCCATGGCCAGGATCTCAGATCACTTCTGCTTTCCTGTGAGTCAAGATGTACAACTCTCAGATTCTTCTCCATCACTGTGTCTGACTGCATGCCACCATGTTCCACCATGATGATGACGGACTGAACCACTGAACTGTAAACCACCTAATTAAATGTTTTCCTTTGTAAGAGTTGTCATGGTCACAGTGTCTCATCACAGCTATAGAAATCATAGAAAGGATACTGGTAGTGGATTCTAATTTTATACAAAATATATATTTTATATAAAGTCTTTATTTAGCCTTAACAAATTGCCAAACTGCTGCCCAATGAAATATTACTTTCCACAAACCTAAATGTGCTTAAGTGAGTCACATTCTCTACCTCCTGAATATTTCATGTCAACAGTTTATACAATTCTCATCATTCTTAAGGAGTAATGTTATCTTATTAGAGTTATAATGACCAAAAGTTTTAAGCCCTAAGTCATATTCTTGTTAGCATTCTGCACATATTATTTTATTAAATGTCTCTTTAAATTGTTTGTCAAAATTATAACCACTTTACAGTGTTGTATATGACATTTCATTTTCTTTCCCATAAAACATAAATTCTTTTTATTAATTTACTCTAAGAAGTAATTTTTGTTATATTGTCATAATTTTCCCAATCATTTTCTAAGTCATTAAAATACATATATTTTATTTTAATATATTTTTATGTACTTCAGAATGTGTTTTGGAAAACATTTTGAATGTTATTGGACAGAGTGTCCTGCAGTTTATCCAATATTTACTAGTATTATTTAGAACATCTGTATTCCTACTGAATTTCTTCCTGATTGTTTTCCAAGGTATTGAGGAGAATATTGGTCCCTTCAGTAATCTGCACCACCCAGTTGTCTATTCTTCTTGGTCAGTTATTGAATAATTTGTGTTAAGATTTGTTAAGAGAATGCATTCCATACTGATAATTCTGAAATACAGTTCTTTTAATTATACTGAAATAGCCTTCTCTTTTGCTATTCATTTATTATTTCTATAATATGCATATTACATTGATAAATCCACTTCAGATTTTTAAGAATTTTTTATCCTTTTAAATGATTTTGCTTTTAGCACTTTATGTCATGGAATTTAGCTCATGTCTCCTGTGGAAAATACCTTGTTGTTTCTTTCCTTTATGCATTTTTTCATTCTCTTTCTCTTGAGTAGCATGTAGTCCATTAATTTTCAAAATTAGTACATGATTTGGAATTGTGTCTCTTTTATGTTTTCTATGTTCCCCATCATTGTCCTTTCATTCTCTTCTTTCTCATATTGTATTTAGTAAATTTAAAGAAATTGATGACTGTAATTACAAAGTTGAATACATTTATTGAACACAGACTATACATTGGTAAAGCTCTAAAGAGTTTTAAAACTCATTCATTATCTATAACATAATTATTTTCACTTACTCATTGCTTATCTATCCTAATAACCATTCTTATGTTTATTTCTTCCAGTGAGTATTAAACTATGTTAAATACAATTGAATTTCTAAAAATCTTGTCATTCAGTCTTTGTGTTTTCTGTTGAGATTAGGGTTGCATTTCTTTTGTGCTGGTTCACTGATGTAAAATGGATTTTTAGCACTTACACTAATTTAGAATATTTTTAACAATACTGACTCAATGTTTGTTTTGTGGGTTTAGGTTGTAGGTTGACATCATTATATTTCTTTGTAGTTTTGTAGTTGGGGTAATATTTCAGACATTTTAGATATTTCTTCAAACTCTGGATCGGTGTCTAAGAAAAAAACCTCACAGTTCTCTTTTCAGTCTGTTTGGTATGACAAAATAATCATTTGGATTAGATAGCTTCTATAATTACAGCCTCCCTTACATACTTTTTGGATTCAATGGAAGTTAAAATATTATATGATTTAGGTTTACTTACCATGACAATTAATATTCTATTTTATTTTCATTTAGTCTGGTACTATTTAGCTAGTTATCAAAGCTTATTTAAGCATGTTCAGAGTTGTATCTATGTAGTCAGGCTCTGACATGAACCCAGGAACTAAGGAACAACCTTATGAAATCTTTTTCTTGAATCTCAATGTACTTCAATTTTCCTCTTCATTTTAGGTTTCACAGAAGTATCATTTGCTTGGGCCTCTGGCTTAATAGTTATGATTTCCTCACAAGGTTCTCAACTCTTTTGTGAAATACACCCAGTAAAGTTAAGGTAGAACTTCCTTCCTTGGGAATTGAATTTGACCCTTTCCTATTCCAAACTGGATCATTATTGACATTTTTATAATAAAAATTCCCTCACTGTAAACCCTAGAGGAAGAATGCTTATATTTTGCTAAGAATTACCTAATTTAAATTAAGTATCTTTCTTATCATAAGGTACTAATGTAAACAGAATTTTGACATATGTTTATCTTGTAATTTCATTACCAAAATGAAAGTGGACTAACACAGTAGAACAAACAGCGTATTTACTGGTTAAGAGAAGAAACAAAATGGTATTTCAAGATACAGAAGGGAACAGTTTGGGCAACATCCATATATATTGAAAAATTCCCTTCTTAATGTCAGTTTCTTTGTCTTATTGACTTAAGTCAAGGTAAAGTTACAGAGTAAAATTTGATGGTAAGTATGTGTTGAGAAAAGAAAAATGAGTCAAAATGCTAGATACTGGAATGTCAACCACTGTGCCATATTGTGATAACTAGAAATTACTGTTTTTTAAATTTATATAAAAAATTCACATCTGTCCATTATCTAGTTATGTAATTCCTCGAGCATTTGTAAAATTTTCTTCCATAACATTAGCTGTCAAGAAAATTATGAGTAAATTAAAATTAAGTCTTAGTGTTTAAATTGTCCAATTTCACAGATTTAGAAAGGACATTATTAGTGCATGTGCAAAAACCTTATTAAACAAAACTAATTTTGTTGAGCCTAGTATTTTCCATTCATAGACTAAAATATTTTTTGTCAGCTGATAGTCAATAAATTTAAAGAAACTAATGTTTCTTAGAATACACTTGGAAATTACTATTCTTTTGTAATTTAGAAGTTTTTATCATTAATGATTTTTATAATATTTGAGAAACATAAGTCTATAGACAAATAATAGAGAGGACAAGATATCCCAAAATCAGCAGGCAGGCAGAGCACAAAATCAGGATTTGCTGTGCCTTTGAAGGATTCGTCAGGAACACTCACACTGGAGAGGAATATCAATTTTACTCAATCCTACAATTGAAAAGATCATAACACCAGTAGCACAGACACTGAGAGAAACAATCAATTAATGGGACCTCTTGAAACTGAGAAGCTTTTGTAGAGCAAAGAACATGGTCAAAAAAACAAAGCAACAGCCCACAGAATGGGAAAAGATCTTCACCAACCCCACATCTGACAGAGGGCTGATATCCAGAATATATAAAGAACTCAAGAAATTAGACATCAAAATGGTCAATACTCCAATTAAGAAATGGGCTATAGAACTAAACAGAGAATTCTCAACAGAGGAAGCTCAAATGGCTGAAAGACAATTAAGGAATTGCTCAACATCACTAGTCATCATGAAAATGCAAATCAATATGACTCTTAGTTATCACCTTACACCTGTCAGAATGGCTAAGATAAAAAATACTGAAGAGAGCTTACGCTGGAGAGGATGTGGAGCAAGGGGAACTCTCCTCCAATGTTGGTGGGAATGCAAGCTTGTACAGCCACTTTGGAAATCAATATGGCACTTTCTTAGAAAATTAGGAATCAATTTCCCTTGAGACCCAGCTATATCACTCGGGCATATTCCCAAGGAATGCTCAATCATACCACAAGGGTACATGCGCAGCTATGTTCATAGCAGTGTTATTTGAAATAGTCAGAACCTGGAAACAACCTAGATGGCCTTCAACTGGTACACATACACAATGGAATACTACTCAACAGAGAAAAACAATGACATCATGAGGTTTGCAGGCAAATGGATGGATCTAGAAAAAATCAGCCTGAGTGAGGTAATCCAGATTTAGAAAGACTACATACATGGTATGTACTCATTCATAGGAGGATACTAGATGTAAAACAAAGGATAACTAGACTGCTACTCACAACTCCAGGGAGGCTACCTAGAAAACAGGACCCTAAGAAAGACACAGGGATCGCCCAATGACAGAGAAATTGATGAGATCTACATGAGCAAACTGGAGGTGAGGGTGGGTAATGAAGGGCAAGGGTCAAGGGAAAGAGAATTTAGGGGAGTGGAAGATTCCAGGTGGATTAAGAACAGAAAGGAAGAACAAGGAAAAAGAGACCATGATAAATGAAGACCACATTGGAATAGGAAGAAGCAAAATGCTAGAGAGGTCCCCAGAAATTCATAAAGATACCCCCACAATAGACTGCTGGCAATGGTTGAGAGAAAGCCCGAACTGCTACTCTGGTGATCGGATGGCCAAACACCCTAACTGTTGTGCTAGAACTCTCATCCAATGACTGATGGAACCAGATGCAGAGATCCACGGCCAGGCCGCAGGTGGAGCTCCAGGAGTCCAATCGGCCAGAAAGAGGAGGGATTGTATGAGCGAGAATTGTTGAGACCATGATTGGAAAAAGCACAGGGACAAATAGCCAAACTAGTGGAAACACATGAACTATGAACCAACAGCTGAGGAGCCACCAACTGGATCAGGCCCTCTGGATAAGTAAGACAGTTGATTAACTTGAATGATTTGGGAAGGTCCCTGTCCTTAGTGCATGAGCTGGCTGTTTGAAACCTGGGGCCTATGCAGGGACACTTTGCTCAGCCTGGGCAAAGGGAGGATGGGACTGGACCTGCCTAGATTGAATCTACCAGGCTGAGCTGACTCCCCAGGAGAGTCCTTCCCCTGGAGGAGATGGGAATGGGGAGTGGGCTGGGGGATTAATAGGGAGCTGGAGGAGGGAGGACAGGGGAATCCATGGCTGATGTGTAAAATTAAATTAAATTATAAAATAAATTTTTAAAAAAGATGGGGAAAAAAAGATTGCACATCCTGGAAAACCCTCCACATGTACACCCAAAATAGCCCTAAGTTAACCACCAGGTAAACCACAGCACATTCACATTTCATTTGGTGTCCATATTGTTTTTTCCAATTGTAACTTGGATCTCCTTCAGCACTAATAAGAAATGCTATCTGTCTGGTGTAGGTTAGTATTCTAGGTGTTGTATATATGTATTTAATCATTCCTTTCACTATGTAGCTATTAATGTTTGGCCTATTTTTGACTTGTGAAGAGTTTACCCAAATGTAGCCAAAGGTGTTAGTTAACAAGAAAAAGCTATGCTCTGTTAGTGAATAAAGACCATCATTGTGTTTTTGTATAACAGCATTGCAGCAGACAGCTTAAGCCCCTTTTGCTGACATTGTATCACACCAGTATTTCAATCTGCAGCAATTGCTACAGCAATAAAAATACTTTGTCTGTTACATTGGAGGTGACAAACTCTGCCCAAGATGTTCTTTGGAATTTGTGCATAATAATGGGTACATCAACATTAAATAAGTATTATAACTGTTTTAGATATTATTATCAAGCAGGGAAGTGTTAATCACCCCCCACAAATAAAGGGGGTAGAAACCATTTTTCCCAAAATACATTCTTTATCATTTCTTACTCAACCATTATTTTCTAAATTACTACTATATAAACATGCAAATCAGTAGGACTCACCAAGAAACTAAACAGTAGCTTTTATAAAAATAATTTTCAAGTGTTGGGCAACTTTTATAGTGGAAATACAACTTGACTTATTAGAGAAAAATTTATTGAGTAATTAATCAAGACAATGTTATGTTTTATGACCAATTACTTTAGGCTGAACCTTGTTGCCTTGTTTCTTTTAAACCTGTTTCATCTGTAAGATGATACTTTACAGAAAGCATTGTTCTCTATAGCAAAAGTAGTTATCTCATGTACAAGGATCATTTGAACATCATTTTTACCCAATTATAAGGTTTAACCATGACAAATTGTTAGTTTTTTTTTCTAAAATCTGGTTGCTGAATAATACCATTATTTTAGAGGTAAAGATATTAATTGAGGTTAAATCGGAAGTAGAAATTAATTTTCATGAGCTAACCTTATTATAACCACTGTTCATATAATTTAATAATATACCTCCTCCATTTGGGGAGGAAAAAAGGACACATTAGCAGTTAAGTTTTGTATTCAGAATGATCATATCAAATCTATAGCAGTGTGCGATCTGTAATTTTGTCCAAGAATTTTTGTGACAGAAAGTTAACAAGGCAACTTAAAGGATGATTATAATAAGTATAATCAGTGTTACTTTTAGTCTTTAATTTTAACTGAAGTTACTAGTAAAACAAGTTTGTATTCCTTGATTGTACCTGTTAGATATTGCCAACTCAACACAAATAGTCACCCAGGAAGAGGGAACCTCAACTGATGAAATGCCTCCATCACATTATCCTGTGGACAACTCTGTGGTGTGTCATCTTGATTAATGATTGATGGGCAAATGCCCAGCATTCTGTGGACAGTACTACTCCTACACAGGTGGTCCTGGATGATATAGAAGTTGGTTGAGTAAGCCATAAGGAGCATGAAAGTGAGCAGCACCACTCTATGGCTTTGGCATCAGCTCCTGCCTCTAGGTTGCCACCTTGAGTTCCTGCCCTGACTTCCTTCTGCTACTGGCTATGACCTAGAATTGTAATATAAATAAACCCTTCTTGTCTCAAGTTGCTTTTGGTCATGGTATTTATCACAGCAACAGAAAGCAAACTAAGATAATGATAAAGAAATTTACTTAAGAATTATTCTTATTCTGGAATCAACACTACTCCACACAACTACATAAACCCATATAGCAATTTATTTTTTTCATGAAGATTTGTGTTGTAAAGCACAATGTCTTATTAAAGCTAGAAAGCCCAACTGTGTAGTTGGAAGCTATCTCCAGTCCCGCCCGAGCCCACAGCTGCTCAGACAAAAATAAACACACAGAGGCTTATATTATTTTCAAAATATATGTCCTAATGGCTCAGGCTTCTCACTTGCTAGCTCTTACATCTTAAATTAACCCATTTCTATAAATCTATACTTTGCCATGTGGCTTGTGGCTTAATGGTATTTTACATCTTGCTTCTTCTGGTGGCAGCTATCAGTGTCTCCTCAGCTCTGCCTTTCTCTTTCCTCTCTCTCTCTAGTTGCAATGTCCTGCCTTACCTTATTCTGCCTCACCATTGGCCAAACAGCTTTATTTATCAACCCATCAGAGGAACACCTACTCATAGCATACAGAAAGACATTCCACAGCACCACTCCAAACCAAAAAGAATGTATGGTACAAAAAGTCATTAGCACTGACAAAAGGCATTGTCTCTAAAAGAGATTTCAAAATTTCTTGGGAAAGCTAATGCTTGTTTTCAAGATAATTATGATCTGTTGCTAGTCATATGCTGGTGGTGGAAAATATTTTCCTTAAATAAGCTAACTATTGGGAATTCTTTTATATATATAATTTTACAATACCATTCAGTTCTACATATCAGCCATGGGTTCCCCTATTCTCCCCCTCCCACCCCCTCCCCTTACCCCAGCCTACCCTCCATTCCCACCTCTTCCAGGACAAGTCCTCCCCCGAGGACTGCGATCAACCTGGTAGACTCAGTCCAGGGAAGTCCAGTCCCTTCCTCCCAGACTGAGCCAAGTGTCCCTGCATAAGCTCCAGGTTTCAAACAGCCAACTCATGCAATGAGCACAGGACTCGGTCCCACTGCCTAGTTGCAACCTGATCAAGCCAATCAACTGTCTCACCTATTCAGAGGGCCTGATCCAGCTGGGGACCCCTCAGCCTTTGGTTCATAGTTCATGTGTTTCCATTCATTTGGCTATTTTTTTCGATAATTAAGTAAAACTGAAATTTATTATAAGCCACAGTCATCCTAGGGACCTCCATGCTATATATATATAGCCTCTATGGTTGTATGGGTTGTGGTCTGATTGTTCTTTATTTTATATCTAGAATCCACCTATGAGTGAGTACATACCATAACTGTCTTTCTGGGTTTGGGTTACCTCACTCAGGATGATTTTTTCTAGTTCCATCCATTTGCCTGCAAATTTCATGCTTTCATTGTTTTTCTCTGCTGAGTAGTACTCCATTGTGTATATGTACCACATTTTTTTCATCCATTCTTCCGTTGATGGGCATCTAGGCTGTTTCCAGGTTCTGGCTATTACAAATAGTGCTGCTATGAACATAGCTGAGCATGTATCTTTATGGTATGAATCAGCATTCCTTGGGTATATGCCCAAGAGTGGGATGGCTGGGTCTTGAGGTAGTTCGATTCCTAATTTTCTGAGAAACCGCCATACTGATTTCCACAGTGGTTGTACAAGATTACATTCCCACCAACAGTGGACGAGTGTTCCCTTTGCTCCACATCCTCTCCAACATTGGTTGTCATTGGTGTTTTTGATCGTAGCCATTCTAACAGGTGTAAGGTGGTATCTCAGGGTCGTTTTGATTTGCATTTCTCTGATGATTAAGGATGTTGAGTATTTCTTTAAATGTCTTTCAGTCATTTGTAGTTCTTGTTTTGTGAATTCTCTGTTTAGCTCTTTAGCCCATTTTTTAATTGGTCTGCTCAGTACTTTGATGTCTAGTTTCTTGAGTTCTTTATATATTGTGGAGATCAATCCTCTGTCAGATGTGGGGTTGGTGAAGATCTTTTCCCAATCTGTCACAAACTTATGGAAACTGAATAATGCCCATCTGAAACATCAATGGGTCAAGGAAGAAATAAAGAAAGAAATTAAAGAGTTCCTAGAATTCAATGAAAATGAAAGTACAACATACCCAAACTTATGGGACACTATGAAAGCAGTGCTAAGAGGAAAATTCATAGCTCTAAATGCACACATAAAGAAGATGGAGCAAACACATACCAATGAATTAACAGCACAACTGAAAGCTCTAGAACAAAAAGAAACAAACTCACCCAGGAGAAATAGACGCCAGGAAATAATCAAATTGAGGGCTGAAATCAACTAAATAGAAAACAAGAGAACAATACAAAAAATCAATGAAACAAAGAGTTGGTTCTTTGAAAAAATCAACAAGATAGACAAACTCCTAGCCAAATTAACCAAAAGGCAAAGAGAGAGCACCCAAATTCACAAAATCAGAAATGAAAAGGGAGACATAACAACAGACAACGAGGAAATCCAGAGAATCATCAGTTCATACTTCAAAAACCTGTACTCCACAAAAATGGAAAACCAGGAAGAAATGGACAATTTTCTGGATAAATACCACATACCAAAATTAAATCAAGACCAGATAAACCATTTAAATAGACCAATAACCCCTAAAGAAATAGAAACAGTCATCAAAAGTCTCCCAATCAAAAAAACCCCAGGACAAGATGGTTTCAGTGCAGAATTCTACCAGACTTTCAAAGAAGAATTAATACCAATCCTCTTCAAAGTGTTCCACACAACAGAAACAGAAGGAACACTACCAAATTCTTTTTATGAGGCTACAATTACCCTGATACCCAAACCTCACAAAGATGCAACAAAGAAAGAGAACTACAGACCAATCTCCCTCATGAACATTGATGCAAAAATACTCAACAAAATATTGGCAAACCGAATCCAAGAATACATCAAAACAATCATCCATCACGACCAAGTAGGATTCATCCCAGGGATGCAAGGATGGTTCAACATATGAAAATCAGTCAATGTAATACACCATATAAACAAACTGAAAGAAAAAAACCACATGATCATCTCCTTAGATGCTGAAAAAGCCTTTGACAAAATCCAACACCCCTTCATGATAAAGGTCTTAGAAAGATCAGGAATACAGGGAATTCTTAATTCAATCTGAAAAATATTTTCTTTGATATCCAAATAATATGTGATCAAATAACAGAAGAGTATAAGCTAGTCAGTGTGACCCATAAAAAGACCCATTAAATGCATTGTTGATGAGCAAAGTAACCACTACAAAATAATTATGGAAGCTCATTCACCCAGGATAGCTGAAGTATTATTCTCTATGGCCTTGAATACAAATGTTCATAGCTCTCTCTGTCTACACTTCTGTTAACCACTATACTATTTCAAACTTCATAATCTCAAGCTTTTCACAATTTAAATATAAGTGAGGTGATGCAGTGATTTTGTTTTTATGTGTTTGCTCTATATCACTTACCACAGTGCTTTGCATGTCTAAGCATGTTGTTGGAAAATGACAGAAACATTCCATCTAGGGTAATGCTGAACACCATTCCAGTTTGTGTGTGTGTGTGGGGGGTATATTTAGCCCTGTTAGCCATCTATGGGTAAATTTTTACATATCTCAACTATTGCTAGAAATGGGGCAATATAATTGCACATTTCAAAATGTTTAAGAGTATATTTTACACACTTTAGTCACAAAAAATTATGTGAGGTGATATATTTGATATCTATCCTGATTTAATCATTTGCATAGTAGATATATATTAAAACATCACATTTTTTAGAAACATGTAATTATTATTCAATTAAAAATAAAAAGTGAAAATTAGCCATTTCAAACATCAAGTTAGATCATAGTTTAATCTCTCTCTCATTTACATTGGAAAAATAGTTGTGGATTTATCAAAAAAAGAAAAATGGAGAGCAAAGCCCCCACCCCATGCCATTCAGCTGGGGTCAGAGGAACTGAGGAAAAAACACCAACCAGGAGCCTCCCAGCACCGTAAGTGCTGGGCATATGGACACTATAATGATATCTTTCTGATGAGGAAGCATGCCCCAGACCAGCATCACGGAGAACTGGGTGGGACAAGAAGACCCACACAGGCCTGGGGTTCTCTGCCCTTGGCTCCAAAGAGAAAACACAGGCTCACCTGGTACCTTGCAGGGCCAGACAAATGGGTACTATTAAAGTGAGCATAGCTATGGTATGGTGTGGTATGGGAGAGAGAGAGAGAGAGAGAGAGAGAGAGAGAGAGAGAGAGAGAGAGAGAGAGAGAGAGAGAGATTGGTTCAGGTCCTGTGGATAGATGCATATCCTAAAAAACAAAGAGGGGTTGAAGTGGTGAGGGAGCTGACCCCTTGACCAGCTGAAACACACCAGAAAGGGAGCCCTGCACTTCATCTGGCCAGTATACCAGAGATGACCCTGATGATGAGAGCACAGGTAAGCTAACCCTGAGAACTTGAGAGTAGGAGACCTAGCCCCACCTGCTATATGGGTGGCATGGTCTGGGGAGAGATGTCCCTCCCCTGTGCCACCCATCCATAACTAAGGCAGATGGGAGAATTGACCTTGAAGTAGTAAGAGTTGGAGGGCTGTCTGTTGGCAAAATTATTAAGGCCACTCCATGTAGTTAAAAGGGAGGTTTATTTGTGGGGTAACTTACAAATGAAGGGATAGTTTATAGGATCTGGGAAAGGTGTGGCACAGTCTGGCGGTGTTATCTGGAGAACTCTGTTCAGTCTACCTCCAGTGTCCAGGGTCCAGAAACCAAGAGAGTCAGCACATCAGGATCTCGGGTCTTCAGGGTCCTCCTTTGGCCCTGCCTTGTAGGCGTGGCAGTTTCCAAAGCCTCACTGGGGGTTGGAATTTCCATATCAAAGCTAGAATGGCTACCCACTACATCTGTCCCTTCCCCCTATAAGCTGCAACACTAAAGAGAGCTTGCCCTATACCTTGCCTGGCCAGCACAATAAAACCAACCTTGTTGTCCCAAGTGTGGATGACTCAGAATGGGAGATAAAACCCCACCCCTCATCAGCCATAAGGCAGCATGTGCTAGGAGAGATGTGCTACCCACCCCCATCAACACCAGAGGCAGCTGGGAGAGCTGGCCCAGTGTTGGTAAGAATAGGAAAGCTGTTTCTGATGTCCTCCAGCTGCAAGTCTTCGGAAAGCAGGCCCTGCACCTCTGCAGGCAAGCACAATAGAGCCAACAGTAATGGAGGTATTGATGAACCAGCCCCAAACTTGTAAGCATGGGATAGGTGAGCCCATTTCTCATCTGTCCTATGCTGGAATAGGCAGGGCAAAGATGCCTTCCTCCACACACACCAACACAAGGCAGGTGGGAGAGCTGGCCCCAAGGTCACAAGAGCAAGAGAACAGGACCTGCACTGTGCCTGGTCAACACAATGAAACCAACCCTGTTGGTGAAGATGTGGGTGAGCCAGTCCTGAAGTAATGAACAAGGGAGAGCTGTCCCCATTACACATCTGTCTTAAGGTGGCATGGGAAAGGGAGAGTTGCCCTCCTCCCTGCCCCGCTGTCCATCAGCATCTGAGTCAGGTGAGAGAGCTGGCCCTGTGATTTCAGAGTGGAAGAGCTGTCCCTGACCTCCGCCAGCTACAACACTTAGGAGAGCAGACCCTGCACCTCACCAAGTCAACAAAATAGAGCCAACCCTGGTAGTGCAGGTATGGGTGAGCCAGCCTCAAATTTGTGAGCATGGGAGGAGAGCTGTCCCCATTACTCATCCTTCTTGTGGTAGCTTGGACATGGGAAAGATGCCCTCCCCTGCCCACCATCAATGCCTGATGCAGGTGTAAGAACTGGCCCTGAGATCACAAGAGTGGGAGATCTGTCCCTTCCCCCAACCAGCTGCAACACTTGGCAGAACAGACCCTGTACCTTCCCTGGACAATACAACAGAGTCAACTCTATTAGTGGAGGTGTGGGTAAACCTGCTCTGAAGTAGTGATCAAGGGAGAACTATCCTTATCTCCCATCTGCCCTGTGGCAGCCTGGGCAGGGGAGAGTTGACACCACTCTCCTTGTCCATCTATGCATGAAGCAGGTATGGGAATTGGCTCTGACATCACAAGAGCAGGAGAGCTGTCCCTACCTGCCCCCATCAGCTACAATACTTGGGAGAGCAGGCCCTGCATCTTACCTAGGTAACACAATAGATCCAAACATTTTGGCTGAGGTATGGGTGAGCCAGCCCTGAAATTCTAAGAATGGAAGAGTTGTCCTCACTATTGGTCTATCAGGTGGCAGTGTGGGAAGGTGAGAGATGGCCCCCCCTTACCTCTTGCCCTTTACCACCTGCAACAGATAAGAGCACTGACCCTCCCCCTTACCAGCTGAAGCACTCAGGAAATGGGCCCTGCTCCTCACCTAGGCAGCACAGCAGAGCTACCCTTTGATCAGAGGTGGGAGTGACCCAACCCTGATGTCATGAGCAGGGGAGAGCTGATCCTATTCCTCATCTGATATGTGGCAGCATGGGCAAAGAGAAATAACCTTCTGCACAGCTCCCCGACCCCATCAATGCCTGAGACAGGTGGTGAAGCTGTTTCTGGGGTCATGAGACTGGGAGGGTTTTCTCTACCCCTTACCAGCTGCAGCACTTGGAAGAGTGTCCTCTATACCTTGCTTGTATAACACAATAGAGTTGGCCTTAACAGTGTAGGTGTTGTAGATCTGACCATGAGAGTGTGAGGGTAGGAGAACTGGCCCCACCCCTCACTCATTGCTATAAGATGTGAATTAGCCAGGGCAATGTTGTAGAGCTCACCTTGGTGTTGAGAACAGAGGAGAACTGGAGGGAGAACCAACCCTGCAGCTGCCCAGACCCAGAACCAAAGTTATGACTTGGCTCACCCCAACATCTACCTCATCTGTAATCTGCTGGAATATGTGAAGGGACTTGACCCACAGACCCAAAGCTGCAGTAGTATGTTTAAGACACTGGGCCAAAACAGGATATCCAAGAAGAGTCTTAGTGAGGGCCCAGAATTGATAGTGTAGTAGAAACGAGAGGCCTCAAACCAGATCAGTGACTCTTTGCAACAAACACTTGCAAGTAAAGATACATAGACAAAGGAGTTTACTGCATAGACCACTGTTTCACACTGCAGCTTCCACTTTTAATTTTCCTCATAACTTTTTAGGGGGGTGAGGAGTGAGCAGAGGGCAGATGCAAAGGAATGGGGACATGAATGAGATCAAGATACATGATGTAAAAGACACATAGAATAAATAGAAAAGAAAAGAAAAAATGGAGATGATCTGAACTTTCAAAATATTAAATAATTCCTAGCAGGAACGATTCCTGTATTTTTCTTCTTTCAAAACTGTATGAGCATAGATTACTTTCCATATACAATCTAGCAATGGAATTAAAGAGCTTAACTGAAGTATATGTGGGAAGGTTATATTTTCAGTAATATGCTGTCATTTCTTAGTGTGAAGTCCTATATTCAAAGCATATAGAATGCTAAGCAGCTATAATGACAAAGTGTATGATGTAAATATCAACAGTTAAGCACAAAAGAAAAGGCTAACCATCAACGTCTCCAATTTTTAAATCTTAAATAGTTTGAAAATATCCATACTATGTTCAATAGAATTTGCAAGATGCCTCCTTATTGCAGTGACTGGACTGTATTATACTTCTATCTGATCTAATAATGATATATCTCCCCAAGAATTTTGAAAAGGACTGGAAATATAAATTTTAAGCAGGAAAAACTACATGATATCTTTCTGCTGTCTCCTAGGGCCTAAAACTATCCCTCATTCATCTACTTTGCTTTTTTGTTCCTTTGTTTTAAATTAAGAAAATAAATCTGATTAATATACTCATGGATCAGAAGTTGTCTTCCTCTATTGCTCCCCACATTGATTTTTGAGGCAGTGTCATTCATAGAGCCTGGACATTATTGCTTCAGCTAGACTGGCTGGTTAGCAAGCTGTGGCCTCTGCCTCACTCCATCTGACCACCACTGAGGTGTACAGATGTGCTATCACACATGGCTTTCTACATGGAAGCTACACATCTGGACTCATGTTTTCATTTTTGTATATGAAGCACTTTTCCCAGTTATGTCTCCCCCTCCCCCATCTCTCTCTCTCTCACTCTTTCTCCCCTCTCCCTCTGTTTCTCTGTCTCTCTTTCTTCCTTTTTCTGATACAAAATCTTGCTGTGTTTCTCAGGCTGGTCTAGAACTCACTGTATAGCCCTGCCTGGCAGGCCCCAAATGTGAACCTCCTGCCTTTCTCTTGTGTGTTGGGATTACAAGAATATGCTGCCATATCCAGATAACAGTTATTTTTTAAGTGAAAATATCTTTGTAATTTCTTGAAAACAGAATTCAGATCAAAACATGACAGAAACTCTGAGAAGCAAAGTTTTCATTAACAGTATGTTCTAGGAAAACTTCTAATTATAAAACTCTAGATCTTTGTTGTTGTTTTGTTTTATAACACTTTTTTTTCTGTTTCTTTATACAAGCAAGATGCTGCACAATCACTTGTTGAAAAGTTACCTTCTAAACTAAACAGTGGGAAAGACTCGTCTGGAGTCATATTTCTATCAATTCTTTATGTGTTCTCTTCAGTCAGAAAAACTCTAAATTTTCATATCACTGTGGTGATACATTGAGTACTCTAATAAACTTGCCTGAGGATTGGAGGACAGAGCCAGCCACTAGATTAGACATAGAGGCCAGGCAGTGGTGGCATACACCTTTAATCCTATCACTCAGGAGGCAGAGATTCAGCTGTGTGAGTTCAAGGCCATACTGGGAACAGAGCCAGGCAGTGGTGGCACATAGCTTTAATCCCAGTCCTGGGAAGCACACATGCCTTTAATCCCAGGAAGTGATGGCTGGTCAGAGAAAGGTATATAAGGCATGAGGAAACAGGAACGAAAGCAGTTCAGGTGAGATTCTTCTGGGTGAGGACTCAAAGGCTTTCAGTCTGAGGATTCCTGAAAACATGATCTGCTGAGGAGTTAGCAAGGTGAGGTTGGCTGTGGCTTGCTCTGCTTCTCTGGTCTTTCAGCTTTCACCCCATTATCTGGCTCTGGGTTTTTTATTAAAAGACCATTTAAAAATTCAAACAACATATCACAAAACAATTTTAAGACTAAAACCTAGACAATATAAAGTTAAGGTCTGAATAACTAGACACTAATTATTATATTATATTATTTAATTTTAACTATGTTATTTAATTTTGAAGACTTCTGCTTTTAGCTAAAAATTATTCCACAATATGTGTCTTTAAAATTGTTTAAAGTCTTGTGAAATGGTGTCTCTTCTCAAATACACTTTTGACCATTCTTCAAGACACAAAGAGAAAGGCAACAATCATTTAAAAGCACACATCCACTAGTTTAAGCCATTCGAATTAATCACCCTGGGAAGTTTTCCTCCCTCTGCAGTCAATTGAACAACTTACTTAGGGAGCTCTCTCGGATACAATCCTTTTGCTTCTCTCTGTCCCCCGCTGATAGCATTTTACAGGGGATTGCCAACATGCTGAGTGCTTGAAGGCTCTAAACTCAGATCACAAACCTAAGCCAAAATGCATGCTCTCAGAAAGGTAGACTCCTATCTGCTACAATACTAAGTATTTTGAGTGCGTCCTGTAAGAGTGACACCACCTTGCCAGGATTTCCTTTTATGAGATCTTCTTAATGCTGAGCCTCAGGAAAAGATTCTCATGAGCAGATTACAAGTGTTCAAAAGCTTGCTAAAAAACATAGCACAAATCCATGTCGTGTACATATTCTGCAGCCAAAATCTCAGGTCAGTAGATGATAACCTAGAGATGAGATGATAATTCAAATAATGTCTTCTCCCATCCATAATTCCATTAAATAATTGTTTTGCTTTGCTCTAGGTAAAGATGTTTGGAGCAGCATTCAGATGCTATTTCTATAAATGCACAGCAAGGTAAATCCTTCACATGGAGATAAAAGCCTCAGATAGCACAGTCTTTATGTCTAGGCTTTAAGACTTCAACTGGAAACTTTCATTTGTTGTCTTGCTGTTCTACAATTGAAGCCAGTTTATAGGCTGCCAAAAGACCTTATAATAATAATAATCCAAGAAACCCAGAAAAATTTAGCATGATATGTAATTGAACTTCAAAATTCAGTTGCTGTCACTACCTGATCATAAAGAAACAAGGCAAGTGCATTGGATAAATATCAACAGATAGATATTTTTCTCAAAATTCTTTGGAGCTTAAACCTGAGTTACAATCCCATTCCTGAGAAGCTTCTATAATGTCATTGAAGCAACTTAGTCCATATTATCCGAAGTAGCCAGGCAATAAAAATTACAATTAGGAAAGATTATTGAAACTGACACTTGAAAAGGAGATGTTGATTTGATAAGTTTTTAAACCCATATCTTTCTACAAGCAGCTCAGACACATGGCTTCTAATTTTCATTTCTTCTTAATAGTTTCTGGCATTCAGATCTTCCTTTTACTTTCACTGTTAAGGAGTTCCAATACTCAATTAAATTCAGTAGCATTAATGATACTACAAAGGGCTCTGAAGATTTAAAAAGAATAGTCCTTGAGGAATTCACTTTTAATAATGTGTAAGGGAAAAAAATAATTATGATGATAACATAATGATACATATGGACTACTTCAGTGAACTTAAAAAAGCATAACTGATTTTCAAACATGTACTAGAACATCTAAATCACCAGAAAGTATCCTGGCTTACAAAGGTGAACAGAAAAGGAAATTCAATGAAAACAATATTTAAGGATTAGAAGTTGTGATTTTATCATATTAATTGCTGATAATGATGGCACGAGTGTGAACGTATCTGCATATATTTGAGCTTAGTGAATTGACTTAGCTTTTCAAACTACAGAGAAAAGACTGTAGAATCTCAGAGGACAGTACAGTAAACACAGCACAACTTCATGTCATCAAGTGATACCTTTGAGACCCCAAGTTAAATTCTTTCTCCTTCTTTTCAGCTTTAATTCATGTATCATCAAGAGGATGGGTAGTCCTTAATATTTAAGAACAAATGGTGTGATAAAGAGTAGACATAACCTTTAACGACTGTTTCAAATGCTTAACAAATAAATGTGTATCTTCAGAGTTTTCAAAATACCTGACTTTTATCATCTGAATTATTTGAAGAACATGGGTGCTTTCTGCATCAATAAAGAAAAACTAAATTCTGGGGTGTGTGGGTACTGGGAACATGTAAGGAAAGGATGAAACATCAAATGTACTTTCTCCTAGATAAGCTCACAAATCCAAATAAGACAGTATACTTCTACATAATGTGAGGGATGAAATAGACCACAGAGTTTTGTGCCTATTCCAGTTCCTTGAAATTTCAGGCTTGCGGGTTTGTCTTTTCCACTAGTAACAGAAAACATGCTGTAGGTAATATCTCTCTTGTAGGAGAAACAAATAGCAATTGATACTTCTCTGAAATGTCAGGACTATGAACAAGCATGGGACTCACGCTTACTCAGACAGATCATGGCGCCTCTGAAACAAATGATGCCCACTCAGTTCTTGTGAAGCATTGTTAGGTGGATATGCACAGCTGGGGATAGCAAAATTCTCAAGGAAATTATGAATGTTTCTATAATACATAATGTCTTAAATGTTGAGTTGAAGAAACAAAAACCAGTTACTTCCAAACATCCTACTGGACAAATCTCACCCGTTGAAACTCTCAAATGAATGCTGAATTATTATTCTACTTGATGCATCCCTGCAGGTTTGTATGTTCACTTCTTGTCTATTTATGTTTCCCCTGAAACAAAAAGACAACAAGAACCCAAGAGATGTGCTTATTTGTTCCATTCTGAAATTTATGTTCTCAAAATCTGATAGAAGCAAGAGGAAGAGATATCTTAGTTCGGCTTCTATTCCCATGATTTAAAAAAAAATGACAAAAAGCAACTTGGAGAAATAGAAAGGGTCTATTTTAGTTTATGATTTTCATGTCACACTATATTTCTATTTCTGAAAGAATTTCAGGCAGAAAGCTAAACAGGACAGGACCCTAATGCAGTAACTGAAGCAGAAGCCATGAAGGAATATTTACTGGCTTGCTTCTCACAGGTTTTTCATCCTGCTTCAATAAAGAACCAAAAAGTACCCACAGACTTGTCCACAAGCCGGTCTGATGGGAGCATTTTATTAGTTGAGGTTTCTAACTTCTGAATGGCATTAGCTTATGCCAAATTGACAAAAAACAAACAAACAAACAAAAAAAAAACCTAGCCAGTACACAAAGATTTTAAATGGGTAGATATGACCTATCAGTCTTTGCACACAAATACAACAAATTAAACCATAGCTCAGATTAAATCCATACAAAGTTTTTGATGTTGTCAGTTTAAGTAGGGTTGAAAGGATATTATAACTTTCTAAAAAGTTTTAATATACTGTATTGTCAACAATTTCTAGGTTGAAGTTGCATTTTGTATACAAAGACATTAAAAACTCGTGGAACCTTCATTAGAAACTGATTGCAAATTTTATTAGAAGATGAATGTAGAGTTCTAGGGTTAGTAATTCATGTTGAAGGGGTTCCTGTTTGTCTAGGGCCTAGTGTACATACACTGTTGGTCTGCTGTGTACTGTGGACATTCTAGTTTTACACAAATTATAAAGAAAACAACTTTTAGAGTCTTGGAATTTATATTATTTCACTATAAATTGTCAAGCTGTATTCTATCTTCCAGGCTTATTGTGACAGATCAGGTACTGAAAGGATGTTAAAAACATTGGAACATACATTCCCATTTGAAATGACCCTACATCAGCCCCTTTGTATTTAAAATGTTGCATGTCTTGCTTAAGGTGACAAGTGATTGGACCTGTTAATTTTCTTTGCACTAAATTCAGTTTGTCATATACTGAAAATAAAAATACCATACATAACACACATAACTAATAAGGTAAATGGCTGAATCAAGTTGATCTACGGTATTTTGATGTGATCATAGGCAAATAAGAGACAAGTTAAAACTTATTAAGACTTTTTAAAGTATGTTCCTCTTCAATTTAGATACTCATCATTGAAAATAATGCCTATTTTTTTTATTTTATTCTTAAGATTGAAATTGCACTAAAAATATAAAAGTGAAAGGGACATGGATATTATACTTCAATGGATGCTCATTCAATTTACCTCATTTTCCCTGATCTCTAACTTAGCTATTAAGCTGATCAACTTCTAATAAGACTTAATTGAGTCTGGAATTCACATTTTATCAATTTCTCAGTTTAAGGATGGGACATTAATCCTCTTGCAAATTCTCTCATTTCCATCTTATAAGATAATACAGTCACAGCTTGTACACTTGTCTCCACAGTCATTTATTGAACTGATGCACCAGGCCTGGTAGACATTCCTTAATGTCTTGCTACTCAAAATAGGATCCCTGGACAAACAATAATTTGGGGTCTGGGATTTTCTTAGAAAAGCAAAATCCTGAATCAAAGCATGTGTACATTAAAGGTCAAAAGTTCTGATCACAGAAAAAACATGATGTTCTCTGAGCTGTGCAGTAGAATTCTCAGATAACTTTGTGATTTTTACAGTTTTTATGTTGATTGATAAATTAATCTATGAAACATCAATACTGTGGCTAAGATTACAACAAATAAATTATGAGTTATATCATAGGCAAGGAAGGCTGAATATACAGTTGTTAGAATTATACTTTTAAATTAAAAACCTTCTATCACATTGAAACAATCATTGAGTCTATATGGCTCTGTGATGTCATAACTATAGTTTTATCATTGATGCTTTTTATACTGACCATGACCCTCACACAAACGTAAAGTGGTCAATGAGAGAGTCATTAAAACATGAAATAAATAGTTTAGTATGAAGAATGGACAATGTGTTTATTAGATATTGGTGAACCAATTATATAGTTCAACAGCTCAACCATCACTCCCTCCAGAGGATGAAGTAGAACCTACTCCCTATTTTAGTCATGATACAATATTAGCATATTGTTCCCAAGAGTGAACTCTTTAGTCTTTATCTTGATGACCTTTAAGGTACCCGTTGATGTAAAGAGACACATACTAACTTTCTAAGAATTATCTTGAAAGTACATTATAATGCACCCGTCAAAAGATCTAAGTGGTTGACCTATGTAGAAAATAAAATAATGTTGAAATATTATTGAATATCTTCTTTCTTTGTTGAGCTACTAATAGGCAAAACCACCCACATCAATTTCTAATAAATCTTCATTTATAGAAGGTGCATACTCACTGTGTGAGTTTGCCATACATATGTTAAGACTGTGGAGTCCTTCATTCTTCAGCATACAAAAATTAATATTTCTCTAAGATGATTACATATCTAACTTCTGCACAAATATGACACAGTGTGTCTATATAATATGCTCATGAGAATAAATTTTAATGCATTCATGATATTAAAAATTTGTTTGGTTGTTTCACTAAGAAATCAAGAATTTTAGAATAATTCTTAAATAATAGATTTTTATATATGCATATATTTTACTATATATGTAAATAATTGCCATTGTTTCTGTAAGCAAATGATGTTCAGGTTACACCGACAAAGTAGATTTTAAATGCGTAAAGTGTAGCCATGTTCAGACTCACAGAAGACACATCTCAGTTTTCTCTGGATTCCATCATCCTTGTTAGATGCTTGTATTGTCTTATGCAATAAGTCAGTATTGTAATATTCCCCTTTCTTGATCTGTTTTCTTTCCTACCTGTCAGTATTAGACATAAATTAAGTCACGTTAAAAATTCATCCTCAAGCCGCCTAAGGACTCTGAGTTAAACTAAACAGTCATTTGGTGATCTATTTTTATGAAAATATATTTAACAAGTATTCAGAAATATAGCTCTCCATATATAAAACATTAGTTTTATCTGGGCAGTGGTAGACTATGCCTTTAATCCTAGAACTCGGTGGCAGAGACAGGCAGATCCCTGTGAGTTCAAGGCCAGCCTTGTGAACAAAGTGAGTTTGAGGACCACCTCCTAAGCTACACAGAAACTGTGTCTCAAAAAAACAAAGCAGAAAAAAAAAACAACAAACAAACAAACAAAAATTAGTTTTAATTCTTCTCTTAAAATAATCCTTAGTTAAGCAAATTTAAGATAACAATCTTGGACTTGACCTTAGAGGGTTGTAGCTCAGTGGTAGAACGCTGAACTAGCATGCCTGAGGCCTGACAGTCTATCCCCAGCATTACCAAAGCAGAAAAACTTAATTTTAGATTTCTTAGTGTATATTTGTGTGGAGTGGGGTTGGGGAGGGGGTGGCTGCAGGCTTTATAGCCAGGAGAGAAACAGTCTGGGGAGGGAAAAGTGAAACTCAGTTGAGCCTAATACAGGTAACCAGTGCTGGGCCAAGATTTAGAGTCTGACCACCAGCTTTCTTATTTTTACCACAAATCTGGAAAAAAAATCTGATAATAATTAACTCAGTCCCATGAATACAACAAAGCTTAAGACATGTTTGCATTGAAGCTCTTTACGAAGTACATATGGCTTCATCCATAAGATGGGTTCTTGTTGACTTAGAAGCAATGCTCAAGATAAGGGTCTAGGGAGAAAGACTGAGGCAAACATAATGCCTGTGGGAGTCAGGATTTTGCCTTGCTCTAAGATAAATAGAAGTCACTTAGATGGCTCAGAGGTTAAGAGCACTGACTGCTCTTCCAGAGGTCCGGAGTTCAATTCCCAGCAACCACATGGTACCTCACGACAATCTGTAACGAGATCTGGTGCCCTCTTCTGGCCTGTAGTCATACATGCTGTATACATAATAAATAAATAAAATCTTCTAAAAAAAGTCACTTAGGCTGTTGTGAATTACAAATGACAACTCTGACAAGTATGAGTTTTATGGACTAGAAGTAATTAATTCTCAAGTTTTTAGGTGGGAAACACTCTGGGATAAAAAAAAAAGGTAATATTCTGGGGGATATGGGTGGATCCTGACTTAACAGGTAGAAAAAGATTACCAGGTTGTAAACTGCATTTTTACCCAGCATTCCAGAACAGCCAAGTAGTGTCTCCCTCTAGAGAGATCAGCTGTGTGTTTAACTTTTCCTGGCTTCTCTAGTACTTATCTGTGTGCATAAGGACTTTTCCCTCTACATATATGAATGTAAATTTTGGAGTAGATTTTTTTCAATATATTCTAATTTTTACTTCCTAGATAATAAATTCTAAGTGGTAAAACTCATTTTACTGAAGTACCACTGTTTCACTGAGTGTTTTTACGAAGTAATAAAAGCATTATTCGATCATAATTCAAAAACATAAAGTAGACTAAATTATTGTCTTATTTTATCAATCAAATACTCTGGGACTTTTTCAGTTTTCCACCCCCTTCCATTTCCTCTTTAGAAAAGAGCAGTCCTCCAAGAGATGACAGCCGAATAGGACTAAGCAAGGTACAATAAGGCAAGGCAAAAGCTCTCATATAGAGGGTGAACAAGATTACCCAATAGGAGGAGAAGTTGAATTTTAAATGCATATTTTTGTTATTTTTATTTACATGTAGTATATACATATATACATGTGAGTATGGAGCCTAAGGAGGCCAGAAAAATGTATTAGTTACACTGGAACTGGAGTTCAGCAAGATTATTGTGAACGTCCAACGTGAGTGCTGGCAGCAGAGCATCAAGTGTCCTTGACAGCACACTCGTATCTCAAACTCCACATGCTCTTCTCTTAGCGTTTACCATAAACAACACAAACATTACTAGTGTGAAAAACCACAATATGATGGGTTTATATCTATTAAGGAAAGAATTGCTTGTTGAAGAACAAGCAATTTCAAAGGCATGTAATGATCTTAACCAAAGAAATAGTAATTAGTAAAGAGAAATACAAGCTACACTTTAAATATTATCCCTATGACACTTTCAAACTTTACACAACTCTATTACTTTATAGAAAAAAATAAATATATTTTAGAAAAAATAGAGAATGAGAGGACAAATGTGATATTGTTTCGGTTCCATGGTTACACCCCGATACAGATAAGATGTGAGCTTGTAATATTCCGGTTGGATTGCACTAAAAGCTGTCAATTTTTCACCACAGTGCCTCTCCACTGACCCAAGTTATGGCAGTGCTTGTTTCAAGTCTAGGAGGTATTCTAGGAGCTTTGGGAATACTTCCTGTGAGAGGAAATTACAAAAAAACGTTCATGAAAGATGCACTCCACAGAACCCCCAAACTGATGTTTTGAACGAGCAACTCTGATACCAACATTTTAACAAGAGAGAAAAAAAAAAGTTTTTGTGTTTTGTTTTGGTTTTTTTTGCTGTTAAGTTTAAATGTGACCCAGCAATATGTGATTCTTAATGATTTCCAAAAAGTAACCAGGTAGATCCACAGCAGTTTGAACAGTTAACTCTATTTTTCAGGAAAGTCACATATTTCTTAAAAAAAAAGTCACATATTTCTTAACTCTATTTTTCAGGAAAGTCACATACTTCTTTACTAACACTAGCATAATGCAAGGAAATTGGTTTAAAACAAGATTCTGAGCACTGGGAGCAAGATACCCAACAAGTAAGATGAGATAAAATCTGTCTATTCATATGTAAATTTCTTTGAACATCTATTCATATGTCAAAGTATCTTGACAAGAGGTTAGCCACAAAGTCAGAGAATGAAGTGTCTTGTTTTAGTATGATAATAAGAAAAGATAAAGGAAAGAAAATATATTATCTGATTTACCCTCTTTTAAGTCCATGTGCTGCAACATGTGGAAAGAAGAAAATGCATATAAGCCTTAGACTAGGAACTCCCGATTGGGCCCACCATAATGAAACCCTACCAAGGAAACCCTACAGTTTCTGTTCCCATGCCTATGGCTACAGCCTGAGTCTCTGGACATTCCTTATCAAGGTGGCTAAAGTATTAGCTTCACCAAGCTCTCTCCAACCTAAACATTATCTCATGTAGCAGGACTTTAGGGACAACATCAGAGAATTCAGCACAGGAAATTGTCTTGAAACAGTGCCAAGCCCTCCACAGAAAGACCCAGAACCTAGAAGCACTCGGAGGCTGTTTTTAGACAGTGTTCAATGGTGGAGCTTCAGTGAGTTCCAGAGAGGCACAACATGTTTTGGCCTTACTCATTACCAGACAGACATGATACTGTTGCTAATCTCAGAAACTGCACAGACCCCTTCAACTGAGTTCCCTGAAACAATAAGACTTAGATCTTATCTAATTTAGCATTATCCTTAGCTGCCACGGGTCTGATTTCTTCATGGTTTCTCTTTTAGCTTTGGGCAGCAAATAAGGACTAAGGCATTTAATTGTGATATATTGAAGAAAATGGGACAGAGAGTAGCATTGGAACTCAGTGTTAGATTATTTGAAACTAAATACTGCATATCCTAGTAGTCTCTAGTCATAGACCAGTGTCTATGAATGGAACATTTCGACACATAGAAATGCCAGGTTCTCACCGAAAACCCAGTAAATCAGACTTGTATTATAGCCACCATTATTTCAGCCTGGTTATAGACACCTGAGGCCAGAAATCCACATGCACAGAAGTCTGGCTCTAGAATTGTGAAGTCTTAGTTTTGTCCTTGTGGGTATTTAGTTTTCTTCAACCACTAGCCCTGAGTATGACACAAGTTTTCACTGCTAATGGCTTGTTTTCTTCAACTCCAGCGTTACACAACACATAGAAAGTGAATGCTAAATGGCCATAAGAAAAGGGAGATACCAACCAGGCTATGGTGATACAGGCCCTTAGTCCTAGCACTCAGGAGGCAGAGGCAGGCAGATCTCTGTGAGTACGAGGTCAGCCTGGTCTAAAGATTGAGTTCTATGATAGGCTCCGAAGTTACACAGAGAAAGCCTGTCCCAAAAAAACTGAAAAAAAAAATACATATACATACATACATATACATACATACATACACATATATATGGAAATACCAAGTCACTGCATTGGATTCTGGGGATGTTACTTGAGCATGGAGTTTGACAAATTCCTCTAGTGCCCAAATATGTTCACATGAATATGCAGGAAAAAAAATGAAAAAGCATTTGAGTACTTTTTCCCAGAAAAATGTCCATGAACTAGCTGTCTTCAGAAACTTTCCACACCATTCTGTACAAAATAAATATATATGGGATGAGGACAAGTCTGGGTTTGAGGTGATGTCTAATATTGAGATGGCAAATAATAACAGTAGACTCATGGCAAGCATAATTTAAATACCATGTGGTATTGAAAAACTTCAAATATATAGTAAAGGAAGTAAGTGACAATATTTTCTAGGAAATGCACAGACTAGAGAAACCAGGGGAAAAAACCACATTCAATGCTTCAGTGAACAGATAGCATCTTATGTCAATAAGAAGTAAGAAATATCAAAGCATTATTATTCACTGGATAAGCAAAGTAATGTCTCAGAAGCCAAGTAAGTAACAACTGGTATCTTCAAACTGATAGATGCAGAATTTCAAATACTTCATTTAAAGAAACTTGAGGAGCTTAAAGAAAACACAAAGACATACCTCAATGTTCATAGGAGAAACTTAATAAAGAAAACTAAAGTAATTTTTAAAATTGCCAAGAAAAACTTAAGCTAAAGTTTGCATTGTAGGAAAGCAAAGGGGTCGTCAAAGCAGGAACAGTAGTGCAGACAAAATAGACCGTGAGTGAGGTGTGCTCAAAGGCAAGATGTCTAAACTGTGGGGAATGGGGAATGAAAGAGACTGGGAATGAGGAGTGCTCAAAGACAAGATGTCTAAACTGTGGAGAACAAAACAGACTGTGAGTGAGGCATGCTCAGAGACAAGATGTCTATATACCGTGGGGAACGGAACTAAAAAGAGGCATCCAAACACACCAAAAAAGAAGTTTGAAGTGAAGTTGAGGAAGTCATGGGTAACTTAGGCCAGCATTAAAGGAGCAAATATAGATGGTACTTGGGGGCAAAATAGCCTGGAGAATAGCAGGAGAAAAAAAAAATCTTAGGTGAATATATACTAAGAGAAAACATTCAAACTTAGAAAAGGATAAAATGTTTTAACTGAGGGATGTTAAAGTCACCAGTCAGACATAACTCCAAGAAGTATATTCTAAAAGACATTATAATCAAAATCTCTAAGATTAAGATAAAGAAAGGATTGTCCTGAATAGGAAAGAGCTGAAATTTTTCTTTATAAAATCTGGAACAATCTCATGTTTTACCTTTCTTATTCAATATACTAATAGAAGATCAAGTCACTAGCATTCAGAGTACTGGAAGATACTATTTAGACTCCTGGGAGAAAAAGTTACCAATGATCTTCTATATGTGACCCCTGTGAACTATAGAAATTACTGTACACCATGGATACACATGATACACCATGGATACAACAGTGGGGTAGTTCATAGATTTCTAGTTAAATTTAATGTAAATTTGACTAAGAAATAGGTGGAGGAGTTCACAGGTCCTAGTCCTAAATTGACTACTAATTTTCTGATAAATGGTCATAAAATCGAACTGTTCTCTAAATCAGTGGTTCTCAACCTTACTAATGACACAGCCCTTTAATACAGTTCTTCATGTTGTGGTGACCCCAAAACATAAAATTAATTTGTTGCTACTTCATAACTGTAATTTTGCTGCAGTAATGAATCATAATGTAAATATCTATTATGCAGAATATGTGATATGTGACCCCTATGCTGGTCACAGGTTGAGAACCACTGCTCTAAATTCCTATCTCTATAAAGCTCTTATATCTTACCAGATAATGTGTGTATGTGTGTGTGCTTTGTGTGTGTATATATGTGTGTGCTTTGTGTGTGTGCATGTGCATCCATATACTCACCCAATGGATCACTGTTCAATCAGAAACTCATAGCTGGTTAAAGTGCAAATAATCAGTGCTAGTGAAGTGCTCAGTCACAAGTCAAACCTCTCTTAAAACCCTAGGGACCATTAAGGAACTAGAGGCCAAAAAAGATAGTAAGAGCCCGAGGTCATGGAGGGCCAGACTGACATAGTGCCTTCTGGAAATGTCAGGAACAGTACCTTCATTGACTTAGAATAACAATGTTTGCCTGGACAAGCTCAAGCCAGTCAACAGTCTAGCAAAGAGATGTCTGGAGCTCAGGAATCCCCCAAACTAAGAAGCCTTTGACACTTGAATGCTAGTAGGGAATGGATAGTTAATTTTCTAGTGCATATTGGACTCAATAGATCATTTTAATGAATAAAATAAAAAAGGGAATATCAGTGTTTACACAATATGATCAGAGGAAATGGGAAATAAGGGGAAATTCTAACTAGGATGGAGAGTGATAAATACAGAATAAGGAGAGAGCCAATTAAAAAACAGATGTCTGGAAAAGTTGACTATCTGCATAATAATAATAATAATAATAATAAAAGTTTGTGTATAAATATACATATATGATTTAAATGAAATTTTCATCTGGGCTGACAATGCTCACTCCAAGAGCCAAAGGCCACTTATCATAAACATCAACACCAGGCATAGAAGGTCTCATTTGAATTGTTGCTCACAGTTGTCCAAGAGCCTCCTAACACTTCACAGCCTTTGCTATTACCCTTGATTGCTCCTAAGAGTTGGAAGGTAACTCCCTACTGTTTAAGATGTCATGCACTCCAGACAGCTTGCACTTATGAAAGCTCAAAGCCCACCCCCAGTGACATTCTTCCTCCAACAAGACAACACCTACTCCAACAAGGCAATACCTCCTAATAGTACCACTCCCTATTATGAGGGACATTTTCATTCAAACTATCACATTATCCAACTTTATGTTCTCCCTAACACACAGGAAACAAAAGCAAACATAGGCAAATAAGCTGTGATCCAATTACACTATCTCAGAAGAACAAAAGGAACAACAGCTTTAAGAAACATCCAGAAAAACAGGTTGTGCAAGTGATGTACCTGGCAAAGGGCAGATGCCCAGGATATGTAATAACCCTAATTAGTTTCAACAGCAAATAATAAATGAACACTCTTATTAAATATGCAAGTGACTGAAATAGATGTTTCATAGAGGAATTTATGTAGCATGAATCTTAACAGTTCTTATTAATAAAATCAAACCTGAGCCAGGTATTGGGGTGAACTGGAAGATCAGAGAACCAGAACAAGCCACAGCTAACCTCACCTGGACAACTTCTCAGCTGATCCTGTTTCCTCAGACTGGAAGCCTCCTTATCCTCATATCCGAATGGTTCTCAGCTGACTTGTTTTGCTGCTCAAAAGCCTGAATGCTTAACCAGCCAAATGCTTCTTGTTTCTAGCCCTCACGCCTTATATACCTTTCTGCTTTCTACCACCACTCCCTGGGATTAAAGGCTCATTTTCTGGGATTAAGGCTTGTTTTCCTGGATTAAGGGCGTGTGTCACAAAGCCTGGCTGGTTCCAATGTGGCCTTGAACTCACAGAGATCCAGAGGGATTTCTACCTCTGGAGTGCTAGGATTTAAGTTGTGAGTGCCACCATTTTCTAGCCTTTGTATCTAGTGGCTGCTCTGTCTCTGACCCCAGATAAGTTTATTAGGGTGTACAATATTTTGGGGAACACAATACCACCACAAATTTATGTAAATGAACAACAGCAACTCAATAGCACTAACCACAAATCAAATGCAAATATAAGCCATACTGAGAAGCACCTAACCCAGGAGTAAGGTTTACTATTGAAAACACAAAAGCTAACTATGCTTAGAAGGTGGGAAAAAGATAATCCTTCCTGATAAAGTATAAAATCAGTGCACTCTTTAGGATGGATTTTTCTTCAAAATTTAAAACAGAATACATTCTTCAAAAAATTGTCTCATGTATACACATCTGGAAGAAGTTGAATTAGTTTACCACAGGCACATAAACCTCCGAAGTTCACTGCGAAAATGCCTACTCTTAGTAATCTAGATAGAAAAACAACTTCAACATCAAGTGATGAGTGGGTGAAAGAGAGAAATTTTTGTGCAGTGGAATATTATTTAACCATAAATAATAATGTGATCCTGGTATTTGCAGTAACAGGTTAGTCAAAGTTCTAAAAACATGTTCATATTAATTTAATATAAGTGTGTTTGTGTGTGTGTGTGTGTGTGTGTGTGTGTGCGCGCACGCGTGCGCGCGTGTGCGCGCACGCACAAAAAGTTCAGTGCAGACTCAGAGGACAGAGGACAATGCACAGACTGTTCTCTGCTTCCTATATATTAGATTCTGGTGTAGGACTCAGATCCCCAGGCTTAGTAAAAAGTGCCTATATCTGGTAAGCCATCTAGCCAGACTGACTCTAGAGATCTATAGTTCAATGAAGCAAGGAAGGTCTAGACTGACAAGAGATACCTCAACTCACTGGAGAGGAAATGGTGAAAACTTGATCTCATACAAACCGATAGTCAAATGATGGCAGCAAATATGAATGAGAAAAGAAGAGAGCTAATGTGAGAAGAAAGCTTCCTTCCTACCTTGTACAGTGGGATGAATATAGAGAATGATAATTTATTACAAAAATGTAATAATCTAGTTCAAAATGTTTTTACATGTTTTCACTATAAAGAAGTGATAAATGCCCGAGGAGATAGCAATGTTGACAAGCATACAATGGAAACATCATTGAAATCATGCACAGAGCCTCATCCATATGTATAAATTCTGTAATTCTGTATCTGTTACAAAATGTTCAAAGAGGACAAAAATTTTCAATATTCATATTGCTAGAGATTAAAAGTATGAATAAATTAGATATAATAAACAAAAAGTAACTGTGCTATCCACAGCTCTTGAAACTGAGGTTCAGTGTGTTGTGTGATATTTTGATTGTGTTCTGACAAATAAAGCTTGCTCGGATTCAGAGGGCAGGGCCAGCCACTAGCTGATGAAAATTAACCATAGAATTTTTGGAAGACTGTAGAGCGAGTAGACAAGAAGTAACTTGGGGTTGGTTTTAATGCAGTGGCGCTGTGTTATTCATTAAGTGGTGCTGTCACTGTGTGAGAAAGGCCACGGAGCACAACAAAACCCAGTATCAGAGCTTTATTAGGAGAAGGAAGGGACAGAAGAGAGTATGACCAGGCCTGTGGAAGACACGTGCACAATGAGAGGGCAGGGAGGTGAAGGAGAAGGAAGAAAGAGGGGCCTGTGACTTGCTTCTTATGGACTCCCCTGCACATGTGCATATGGGCTTACAGAGATACGTCACACATGCGCATAGATTGCGTGATCAGGCTGCACACAAATTACACAATCAAGCAGTGGCTTAAGGCCCCTTGCTTGGCTACTGTACTGCAAATGTTCGCTCATATAGCTGCGGGGAGCAGCCAGGAATTCCAACACTTGGGCCTTTTGGTCAGAGGAACTGGAGAGGTAGGAAGCAACTGTGACTGCTCCCCTGCTTCTCTGATTTTTGGGTTTATACCTTGATGTCTGAATCCTGATTTTAATTGATAAGATTAATTAGAATAATGCTTCATCAGTGAATTTAGGTTGTGCTCATATGAACAAAGCTGCTTCAACATGGTATGATGTGCTGGTGAGTATATAATGATTTAACAGTAGAAGGTACCTTGGTGGATTGGAGCCATGGGATGCCACAAAGTCACACGATGCAGATGCAATGGAACTCACATGAAAGGTTTATTGGGAGGGGGTGTGCAGAGGCAACCACTTGAGAGAGGGGAGAGAAGACACTTGCTTTTTATAAGGGGATGTAGGGTAAACGCATAGGGAGAGTGAGCCACTCAGTGTCTGTATAGGCATGGTATTACAGTTAGACTGCTGCTGACTTGGTCCCTGAGGGCAGGTCAGTGTAAATGCCTGAATGCTAACATTTCTCCCTTTGGTTTATGACAAAATAAGAAGAGGGGTGATGAGGCATGGATGGGGGCCTGCTCTTTTAGATTGCTTCCTGTTGTCGGGGGCCATAGACATTTTTGGGGTACTGTTGGTTCTTACCATCAGGGCATATTTGGTAGTTAGAGTAGCTAGTGGGTGGTAGTCCTGTAACAATAGCTGAGTAATTGTTTGATTAAATATTTTGACTTTGTCATTGAAGGAATGTAAAGAAGAAATTGATAAAGCAGGGTGTGATTAGTAGAGACTGAAAAACAAGGGTCAGGAAGGGAAGTATCTACTTCCATATAGAGTTCTCCATCCAGTATAGTCAAGCATGGCTACCAAAGTGAAGACTCATTCTTCTGGAACCAGGGACCAGGTAGTTGATCACAGTGTCCTCTGAGATTTAAGGGCACAGGTCCTTTTTTTTTTTTTTTTTTCCTGAGATAGGGTTTCTCTGTGTAAGCTTTGTGCCTGTCCTGGATCTCACTCTGTAGACTAGGCTGACCTTGAACTCACAGAGATCTGCCTGACTCTGCCTCCCAGGGATTAAAGGCATGTGCCACCACTGCCCAGCAGCACAGGTTCTTTTTAGTGTGATATATAGGAAGGAAAATTGTCTTGAGGCTGGGGAGTAAAGGGCTTAAGATGAGGTAGGTGAACCCATTGAGGAAGGCTTTCAAGCTTAGAGACTGTGAGGTTAGGGACATTGATCTGGAGAAGAGAGAAGGAGATAATCATTAATTCTAAATGCTCAGACAGTAGCTCAGGCTTATTACTAACTAGATCTTAAACTTAAACTTAAATCAACTCATAATTCTTGTCTATGTTTAGCCATGTGGTTTGGTAACTTTTCTCAGTATGACATTCTCATCTTGCTGGCTACTTTCCCTCTGTCCTTTCTCCTCCCAGCATTCTTAGTTTGGTTGCCCAGCTTAGACTTCTTTCCTGGCTACTGGCCAATCAGTGTTTTATTAAACCAATTCCAGTGAGAAATCTTTACAGTATACTAAAATATTAATCCACAGCAGGAGGGGTCTTCAGTTCCTGGTCATTAGGTTCTAGGGTGCAGTAGGACCTTTGCATTAACAAAAGTTCTGTCATGCAGGGAAGATAAAAAGATCTGCATGAAAATTATGAGGTGAGGGAGATTTGTGGAATTTATGAGACACTAACTACCTTTCATAGAAAAAAAATCTCACAGAAACTAAGTGGAGAAAAGGTGTTTTAAAGAATTTATATTATTCAAATTTATGCCAGCATTTAATTGGAACATACACCCAAGTTGAGACTGCAGATGAAGCCTGGACAATACTGAATGACTGGCTTCATAGGTGCACTTAACATTAGCCTGACCCTTCTCCTTTACTAACACCATGGTTTGTTTCTTAAAGAGGTTTTCTCCGTGCCCTGGGTGTCACTTTTCCTTTTCTGTATAACCAGGAAGAAGGGAAATCTGTTTCAGAATATAAAATATTATTTTAAGCTGTGTTACTTTTGTTTATTTTGCATTTGTTTAGCTCTGTGAAGCTGTGTTATTGTGCCTGTCTAGAGCACCTGGTGGTCTAATAAAGAGCTGAGTGGCTAATAGTGAGGTGTGGCTGGCAGGCAGAAAGAATATTTAGAAGGAAAAATCTGGGAAAAGTAGAAGTAGCCAGAGAAGAAGGGGAACTCCAGCAGCCAGCTACCAAGTCACAGAGTAAGGGTAAGATTTATAGAAGAGAGAATGGGAAAAGCCCAGAGGTAAAAGGTATGAGGGGTATTTTAAATTAAGGAAAGCCGGCAAGAAACAAGCCAAGCTAAGACATGGCATTTATAAGTAAGAATAAGCTTCTGTGTTATTTATTTGGGAGTTGGATGTCACCCCCCAAAAAGAGCAAAAATAAAAAACAATATTTTGGCTTACCAATGTGGCCCTTGAACATCCATAGTGCTTGAGAAAGCTTAAAAAAAAGAGAGAGGGGGGGGATATAGCTCTTTTAAGAATTTCTGCCTGATGGTAAGCCCTTGAGAAGATAGTAAGTTAAGTAGGAACAAAAAACTAAGTAAAAGTGCCTCTCACAGTGGGAGCATTGGCATTCTAGAGGTCTAAGAAGGTTGAATGCAGTTTCTAGTCAGACAAACCTCCAAGTAGCTGTGAATTTAATGCTTTGTTTTCATGACCTAAGGAGTGGGTGGAGCCAGCTGAGAGCCAAGTGTGGAGGATCCAGGTGTAGGTTAAGGGTTTGCTCATATGGTCAAAGAAAGCTGAAGATATGTAGTAAAAGAGGTCCAGGTCTAAAACCCTCTGAACAGTTTACAGTGTGTTTAACAATGTGCATAGGCTTAACAAAAGAAAGAGTATAGTCATAGAAAAAATGAATAACTTAAAAATAACAAAGTTTTTAAAGAGAAAGTAAAAGTAATATAAAAGAAAAAAGCTACATAAGATGGGAAATACAGAGAGTCTGGATCCTGTAAATTTTTGTGTTGATTTTGAATTTTTCTTTTGATTGTGGAAAAGCAAAGGATAGCTATAAAGAGACTTAGAATTGGAAGAGGGACTGTTGAAATAAATCAGCCTGTATACTTTAGGAATGCTTCAACTTTTAAAAAGTCAAAAAAAATGTATTTCTCAAATGGAAATCAAAAATGCTTTGAAGTTTTGTTCCTACAGGAGATAAGAGGCTGTGAATTCCTTAAGTGTTAATGTGGATCAGGTTTGATCAGGCAAGACCTTCTGAAACTTGACAGGTGATACCTATCAGCAAAGATTACTGCTGGCCTTCTCAATACTTGGCCATTATCTCATTTTTTTTTCCCTCTGGAACCCAAAAGACACTTCATTCATAGACAGCAGGAAGCAGTTTGGAGAATACTGTGTCCACATTCTGAAGAGATGGGTTGGGTGGACTTTTGTTATTTGTTGGGTGATGGATGTTTGTTATCATTTAGGAGAATATAGTACATTGATACAAATTTGGAGTTATTTTTGTTAAACTGTACATATGTTTCCACTCTTGTTTAAAAGACTTTTGTATATTGATAAAAGTTTAAGGTTATTTTTGTTACAACATATTATTTGTATGTTTCTATTTTGTTTGAGATATTGTGCCTATGCAGTGCATTTGAAAATGTAGGGTGATGCTCTGGGTTTTGAAAGCTATTATTATAAACTATATAGGACAATCAGGAAACATAAGTTAGTGATTAGCCATTTATACAATCAAAATTGTGGATATGTTAGGGGTGCTTTCCAGATCATATAGAGATACATTTTCAATCGATAGTTGATCTTCAACCTTTCAAAGACCTACAGAATATGGCATTTAAAGTGTTTTGTTAACTTAAAGTTTTTCATGACAGTGAGACACATCTGCTCCTGGAAGCACTAGTTTATTTCAGAGAAGATGATGGATATTGAAGAAACTCTTTATGGAGTTTGCTTTCATTGTGGCTGTTAGCCACTGGGCAAAGAAACTTTTCTTACCTTTGATGTGCTGTGCAGACTGGACATGCAAGACACACAGGAAAAAGACTGTTGAACTTTGCCAAAAAAGAAAGGAGAGTCCTTCAAAATTCTTGCTTCACAGAAGAGTCTGGCACACATTTCTAGGATACACACGAAAGAGACTGTTGAACCTTGCCAAAACAAGGCAATCTGAAAACTGTGCTAGATATTCTGGACCTGTAGGCTGAAGAAGGATGCCCCAATATTACAGAGGGTCTTTGGGTGACTGTCCAGGCAGCCAAATGTCTCTGTTATTAGGTAATATGACACCCTTCTTGGTCTTTGATGGAGTTGAAGACTAGATAGTTATAGTTACAGTTTTTCTTAGTTATGATAGAAAGTAAGTTAAGTGTAAAACTTTGAATTCACTAAAACAGGATAGATAATGCATTATTTTTCTCTGAAATGATGACTACAAATGGATAGAATATTGTAAAATTAATTCTTGATAACTGTTTTTGTTGTATATTGTTATACTATTTTAAAGTTTAAACCTTTCTTTTTATTTAGACAAAAATGGGGAAATGTTGAAGAATATTATTTTAAGGAAGAAGACTCCAGGGGCCAGCCACACAGCTACACAGTAAGCCACACAGTAAAACATGTTCAGAGGCAAAAGGTATATGGGATAATTTAAGTTAAGGAAAGCTGGCAAGAAACAAGCCATGCTAAGGTCAGACATTTATGAGTAAAAATAAGCCTTTGTGTGATTTATTGGGGAGCTGAATGACAGGCTCCCCAAAAGAGAAAAAAATCCTCACCGCCAATGATGAAATTGACTCTCAGATTCTGCTGGAAGATGGGCAGCTGCATCCACTGTAGGTCTGAATCTGTACCACTGAGGTCTGTACTCACAGTTTGTGCTTTTTCTTTAAAGCGAAATGAAGCTCAGAGCTTAGCCATTAAAAGTTAAGTCTCAAAACCAAAACGGCAATAATTCTTTGTAGGTTTGTTGTGAAAAATCCCACTACATTTCTGACAGCTTTCTAGTCAAAGATAACATTTTTAAAGGTTGAATTGGCCCCCTGCGTTTTCCTTAACTAGACACCTGAGAACAAAACACCAACTGCTAAGCCATCTCTTAGTCTGTGTACATGAGACTTCATCCATTAACTCCCTGCCATGAGATTCTGCTAGCAGGAAGCCAGAACATATTAATTAAATGCTTCAATTCATAATTTAAATGCTTAGATTCCTTTGCCTCCAAACAGAATGTCCAGGGCAAAATGTTTTAGGCTTTTGAAAGGTAAGAAAAGAAAGTGATTTTCTTAAAAAAAAAAAAAAAACTGTCATAAAAAATGTATGATTTATATAAATGTGGATATTAACAAAACAACATAAAATTAGAGCTAAAAATATAATAGGCATATGTTCCATAACAAAAAATGTTTTGAACAGATTCTATAAAGCTAACTGAATTTGTTTAGGATCTCACCCACAAACTAGACAGCAGCTTCAAGTCTAAAGTTGGAAAATCATGATACAGGGCTCACTGAAAAAACACATGCAATTTCTAGATCCCTGGGACCCACATATTAGGTTTTCTCTGAACTCTACATGTGAACTATGGTATGTGCACATGTGCATGTGCTCTTGCACACACACACACACACACACACACACACACACACACACACATATGCAAATGCACACAAATTATATATAAGTAAATAAATGTTTAAAATGTAATTTTAAAAAATAGCTGGCTTTAGAAGCTAAAAAAAAGTGGTACATCTCAGTAACATAGGAATTTTCATTACAGGACATTCCTCCAGTCAGAAGTAGTCATCTACAAGAGGAGTCATTATGGAATGGTCATTCCTACATAAGGTCTATACCTTATGAATCAACCACTATGTAGTAGATGTGGCTCTGAAGTCTTTGCCAAACTTTTCATGATAACATAGGCTTTCTTTTTCTTCTTTCTATCAAATTTAGTTTTAAAAGCTTTAGGAAATTTATTTCATATGTGTAGATGTCTATGTATATATAGTTTGAAAACATTTATTAATGAGTTACATGCTTTTTTATGTGTGTAAAGAAAATTGTATTCTTAACAATGAACTGTATCCTCAGCTCTCTCCGGTGGAACTTTTAAAAATGTGTTCTGGTTCTAAAGAAGGAAAAACAAAATCAATGAAGAAAATAAGACATGCTCCTCAAGAGCAGAGGCTGACAGCATGGTGTTCTTTCCTGAGCACTTCCTGACACAGCTAGATAAAGAAAAACAGGGAACTGATGCTGCCAAAGAGCTGTATCAACTGAAAAATATTTACTGTTCCTATTAAAAATGAATTAACCCAAACAGACAGCCTTTTAATTGAAATCTTTATCACATTACCTTCTTATTTAAATGCAAATGTACAATCCTTTTTACAAACTAATAGAAATCAGAAAATGAAAGGTGAACTGCAACTACTAATGACTCCATCATCCTGGGCAATCCAGGTCTGATGTCATGTGAAATGCTAAAAGCCTTAGATAGACTTTCCCAAAGTTCAGTGCATTTTGCCAGTTGCTTTAGCAATTTACAGAATAATTGTTTTTTTTTTTCAAATATTAGGTTTAATTTTTTAGGCTAAATGATAAGTGATTTTTTTTTTACTGTATTGGAAGAATAGGAATTTGTTTCTTGAAGCTGCTTTCTACATTGCTATAATGTACCATATTTTAAGATCTTTTTTCTAAACAAAGAATAAGAGATGTTTATGTTACAAACATAGCATTATTTAAGCTTTGGCTGAACAATGCATATATTACATATTGAGACCAGATATAGACTGAGAGGCAGCAATTTGTGAATCACTTCATGGCTCCTGATCTAAGGAATCAATGAATGAATCTGTTGCATTTAATTCATCGATTTAAAATTAAACTCTGAAGGAGGGCTGGCACCTGCATTTGTAAAATCATCATCAGATTTCTTTTAATTTTATGGCCATGAATTTCTCATTTAGTTACCATAACATCCTTTTGAAACTTCCTAGATTTTAAGAGTTATGAAATCTGAATCATCAAAGCATATTCTTACCTCAAGTATTGTAGGGAAAGTTACAGAGTACTGGCTTCTGAATTACAAGTCACTTTGTGATTTGGTACAATGTACAATGATCAGTCAGTTTCATATTTCTTTATGGCAGCTTCCTGAATCATACACCTCTTGCCTATTCTTTCACCATTTGGCCTGCATGTACAAGAGTGCATTCTCTTAGTGAGGAAGGAAGAGATTCAGAATAAGACAGCTTATGCTCTTGGAAATGAAAATCTTAGAGAAACACTGAATAGTACTAACCTCAGACATCTACAAGACCCTCAGAACTCAATATATTTCAAAATGGCCTATCATTTATTTAGAAATTGGGTACTGACAGGCTAATATCATTACCAAACCCAAATTATTAGAAGATACAATTATACACACTATTTAGAAAACAATTATAGTAGAAATCAACTTCTGGTTGTCCGTCTTTGGGAGCTTTCTTAGAATCCACAGTAAGCTTCTCTTTGTCATCTTTGTAGGAGCCCTTAAGTTCTACAGCATGCAGTCAAGGAATAGATAGCTATGTGTTCCAGGAATCTGGAGCTGGGAGTTACACACAATCAGCAGATCCTGTGAAGGACTCTTTGCCTCAGAAACTACACTGCAATACCCAGGCTTTCCATGCCACAGTTGTTGGTGTACACCACCTGGAGCCATCCCAGCTATGCTGGAGGAATATGTACAGATGCTCTGATACCCAGGCCTTGAAGCAGTAGCTTTCCTATCCTGGATATCTGGTGTGATTTAGGCAGTATTGGGGCATAAACGTTCATCTATGTAGCTGTCAATTTTCCTAAATTTAGTAACCTGCTCTTGGATAATTTGGTGACCTCCCCAATATTGTCTCCCATGAATTTTCATTCTGGCTAAATCTGGGAGTTATTTCTTGTCCACATGTATTGCGCCAAACAAAGACATGAAAGTTTTGCTTAGCTTGGCTGCAGTGCACCACAATTTACTTAAGATAAAATATGTGAGAGCTGGTGAAATCATTCAAACCATTTTGTCTTGCAGAGTGCTCTAGCTTTTGTTCCCAGTAGTCATACAGATCATTCCAGGAGATCTAACACCCTCTTCAGACTTCACTGGTGACAGGCACTCATTACACATATACACATGTAGAGAAAACTTTTTTACATGTAAAAAAGTAAATAAATCATTTTTATTAATTAAATGAAAGCATTTGATTCTAGGAAAAATATGGAAATATTTACCACATGAAAATCTCAAAGTTGATGTGAGATTCATGTACTTGTGTAGCTAACATAGCTTATTTTATAAATAATTGTTTATATTTTAGTACAACAATATTAGGCAATCATGACTAATAGGAGATTCTTACTCTTGATACAGTCTTCAGGGGCCAGTGTAAAGGTATCTTTCCATAACACTTCAGGAAGACTACAATCTTCTGTGTCTGTGATGGAAGATGCATAATATTTTTTGACTTGAATCACAGTCTCTGGAGGTCAGAATAGCTGCTCAATTTGCAAAGAGATAACTTTGCTGGGTCTGCTAACTAGTGTTGAGAAGTTTATCTCAGTATGTGTCCTTCAGCACTTAGCAAAGCTCAAATGTGAAAAGGGGTCACATGAATAAAAGATTATATAAAAACAAATTTGTGTTTGTGTCCGGGTCTATGTGTATACATATAAGTGTGCAGATGGGAGTGCATGTACGTGGGCTGATATATCTACATGTACTGGGTTGCCCGTGTGTAGATATTTGCATGTGCTGATGGGCTTGCTAGTCATCTGTGCTGTGAATTTTATTCTGTCCCTAATCGATTCTATTCATTTCAAACTGTTTTCTAGTGTAGTAACTATCTCATAAAGGAAATACAAAAGGGTTTTTATTAGATATTGTACAAGTTTTGATGTAGTTTAAATGCATTTCCAGTCACATGCTAGAAATGATCTCAGTGTAGCAGCATTGAGGTGGTGAAACATTTAAAAGATGGGTTTTAGTAGAATGTAGGTAGTTCATTGGATTTGGAGCACTGTGAAGTATTAATATAGACTTCATAAAAGTTAGTGAGTTCCAATGATAAAGGATTGCAGTAAAAGAGAAAATCTAGCCTTTGAACCTTCCTCCATGCCACCTTCTTTCCAGTGTGAGCGTACACTATGACACCTTTGGCCAGGAGGTTACACAGTGTCAGGCTTTTATCAGAGCTCAACTGATGCTGATGTTATTCTTTTGAATCTTCAAACACTAGATACACTAAATAAACTTCTTTTAAATTAAATTTCTAGGCTCTGGTATTTTGTTTAATTATCACATATCAGTTAATACAGATATACTTATCCTAAATGTTGTAAATGTTCATAACTTAACTTTCTTGTTTTGTTCACTTTTAGCTGTTCTACCTGTTGAATATATTAAATATCTATTTTCTGAACATATTTCCAAATACATACAAAAGAGAGCATGTAATACACTAATTCCCCAGTGTTTTCTGTCCAGCTTTAGGAAAGCTAATTTCCTGCTTTGATTCTTTACTCACAACTCTCCTCCAAACTCATTGTAGTAGAGGAGGTTTCCCTCCTTCCATATATACATTTTCAAACCTTCCATAATACTATCTCTGAAGCTGGCAGGATACTTATATGCCAGAGCATGCTGCTCAAAATATATATCATATCAGCATTTGCACAAAGAGTGAAGTATTTCCTCAGTGTTGATTCATACTAGGCCAAACTTGCCATCACCTAACTCCCCAAATCTTTCTCTCCTTCCTCCCCAAATCTCCTCTCTGTTTTTTGTTTTGTTGTTTGATATAAATAAAGGTCCAAATATACTAATAGCTCTGGTCTGATGTCATGATCCATTGATGTATTTTACATTCCTTTTGCTATGGCCAATCCTTCAGTTTTCAGCTCCCTACCATTGGGTGGAAAATGTTCATTTATCTAGCAGGTTTTGTTAACTGTGCCTTCCTGACATTAAATGTTCTGCAGCTCCATTGTTACGGAGCTATAAGGATTCCTTGGAGAAGTTGAAGAAATTTTTGGCATTTTCCTGTATTCTCATCCAGGGATATTAGAATATCAAATATGTTTCCTTAAAAGGCATTTGTGAATAGTTCATATTTTCATCTGTTTTTTCAGTCACTTTTATAAATTGAGGATTTTCTTGCATCTGATTTTATTGATGATTTTCCCTTTCGTCTTTTCTAGGTGAAGCAAATATAAACTTTTGTCCTGGAATTCCTAGAGTAATTATTTATGTTAATTATCAAATTCCATTTTGTTTCCATAACTCTGTCTTTAAAAGATATGTACAGAAGAGTTGTCAAGTTATGCTTGTCTTACCTTGGAAAGACATAGAATTGTCTTTCCAAATTACATATGCTTTTTTCACTCTTTTTTGTTAGCACACCTTTCTGAGCCTCTGAATGGAAATACTTCATCTAACAGGCTGTTATTACCAGTGCTTTCCCTCCTGTTCACATCCTCCTGGTTGCCCTTGTTCCCTTGTTAGATGTGCTTATTTTTTTTTCTTCCAAAAGTTTGAGAGAGCTCTTAATAGTTCTCCTCTAGCTGCCTTCACCCTAAGATAGTCTAAGCAAGACGTTTGATATCTAATACCTAATCCATCTGAAGTCTAAGGATGTTCTGAAATGTCAGAAAAAGCTTTTCCAGATCAATCTGCACAGTGGTGAGGAAAATTTCAGGAACATTTGTGTCTTTGTGTTGGTGGACAACTATTGAGTCACCTGATCTTTGTAAAGCTTGGCATTCTCAATGTATCTTCTCCCTAGTGTCCACCCCCCCACCCGCCCGCCCCAGAGAAGGAGGCTCTGCTCCAGCATCTACCAAGAACAAGCTATCATTTTGCTTTGGTGAATAAGAATTACAGCAAAGGGCCCCTAAAGAAACCTCTGAGGTTGAGTTAGTGAGCAGTATGTTTATGCAGATATTTCATACAGTAAATTTTAAATTTATTTATGCCCTTGATTTTTAAACCACACCTTTATCTATTGATTAAGGATTTATAAAGTTGTGTATTAATGTAACACCTTAGTACATGGCCCACCCCTGTATTTTCCATGAAATAATCTCTGTTACGTTTTCCATTGTCTTCTTGCATTTCATTTTTAAAGAAAAAAAATATTTTAAAAAAAAAACCAAATATTTGGAAAATGGACAGAGATTAGTAATTCAGTTATCAGGATTTTAATGCTGGTTCTGAATTCTGTAAGAGGGAACATTAGTCATTTGTCACAAAATAGAAATATTAGGATTTGTCCAAGTAATCTACACACCATAGAAACATCCCAGAAAGCATCTGGGTTCAGGAGCTCAGATCAATCTTCTTGTTATAAGCAAGTTTCTGTTACAAGTGTCCCTGACAGGGAGAACGATGTGCCTGAGTATGGGAAGGGGTCTGGGTCCTTATATTTCTAAGTCTTCAGGTGATGGAAAGTGGCACATGGAAGATGATACTTACACAGAAGTAAGCTGAAGCTGACTTTTTTTTTCTTCCTGGAAATCTGGTATATGCTGAATAAGCCTTTAATTTGATCTTCTTTAAATGCACGCCTCAGCTGTTCAGTAGAGAGGGAGCTGACAAAGGGGAAACCCGTCTCCAACCTCCAGCACTCGTCTCTAAGAGGCTCTTTTCTAGTAAATGGCAGTCTATTAAGGTTCTTCCAAGACTTAATCAAAGCACTGCCCAGAAATATCTGCCACTGTGTGAACAGCTCTCTCCTTTTGCTGTAAGAGCCAGCATCTCTAATTTATAGCTCTCCTGGTCCTGCTAAGCCTTCCCTGGGCCCAGTGTGGGGCTTCTCACTCCCTGTGGTTCTCGGTGGCAACAGGAAGTTGAGGGGGAGGCTGTAGAGCCAGGCAGCAGGCACCGATGCTGTCAAGATTGCATTACTCTCTTCTCTGTAAAAGAGAGCTAAATCCAATTGACACATACCGAAGTAAACAGGCAGTGACATATTTGTAGACAAATTGTCATACTGTAGATCATCCACAAAACAAATGGTTTTTGATTTGCACTCAAAGATTGGGGAAGAAATCTGCCAGCACTAACAGCTGCTCCCCTTTCAAAGGAAACAAGCAGTTAATGAAAAAATTAATTTAAAAATAATGTTCTACTGCTGCAAAAATTCCTTAGGGGAAATATTTAACACTGCTCAAAACTAAAAGAAAATATACTTGTTTCAATTCCTATAGAAATTTCTTAGTTTCCCTAGGGTCTAAGCTGAGTTTTGAAATCACCTGAAAATTTTGTAGTGTTGAAACAATATTTCTAAAAAGTAATAATGAAATAGTGTAATAATATATCTAAATATTTTTCTTATGATTCTTTTCTCATTCCTCAAAATTTAATACTGTCCCTAAAATAATACTGAATTTCACTTTTCATGTCATCTTGGTGGCAAGTCCTTTTTGATGATTAAGGTACATTCTTGTATCCCTGGCAACTTCATAGGGTCATCTGGAAATTACTATGAAAACTGCTGTCCATCAACATCCTTAAGACCCAATTACCCCAACAGTGACTGATTGTGCTTTATGCAAAGGTTAATCATCATTTATGTCCCTGTTCTTTCTTTCTGAAACCAACCTCAACTGATGTGCTCAGGCTACTATAACAAAGCACCAGATGTGGGCCTGCTAAAATAACAGATAGCAATTGTTCACCATTCTTGAACTGGTAAGAATGAGGTCACAGGGCCACTGTGGCCAGGCTGTACTGAGAATCCATTTCTTGGAGATTATTTGGTTGATCCTCTCTGTACCTTCAAATGGGAGTCAGAGGAATAGAAGGCAAGAAGGAAGATGTGAGATTGGAGCTGTGATGTGTCTTCTTCCTCTGCTGAGGACAGTGATACCATTGTGAAATTGCTCTAACTTCAAGATCTCATTTAAGCCTAAGTAGACACTAAATCCTCATCCTCTACCACTGTTGCAAGGTAATTATGGCAGTTTAAAAGAAAATGCCCCCAAAAGGAGTGGCACTATTAGGAGGTGTTGCTTTGTGGAGTAGGAGGTATGGTCTTATTGGAGTAAGTGTGTCACTGTGGAGGTGGGCTTTGAGGTCTCATTTATGCTCACAATATCAGCCAGTATATCGGACTTTGTGCTGCCTGTAAGATATAGGACTCTTAGCTACTTCTCTAGCATATCTGCCTGCACACTGCTATGCCCCACCCTTAATGATAATAGACTGAACTTCTGAACTGTAATTGAGCAACCCCAATTAAATGTTTTTCTTTATAAGAGTTGCTGTGGTTGTGGGGTATCTGCACAGCAATAGAAACCCTAAGACAGAAGTGAAAATGAAAGGGACTTGACTGTTTGCATGCTGGAGAAAATGACTCAGCATTGAGAGAGAGCCTGATGGAGAGTGAAAAAATGGGAACCAGGAAAAGAACAGAGCCATTGAGAATATGAGGAGAGATGGGTCCCATATAGAGAACAAGTGATAGGATTTTTCTTTGCCTGAAGAAACTGGGATGTTTCATCTGTGTGATAAAAAGGATAAGAGAAATCAGAATAGATCCTGGGAGAATATGAATTGCTTGGCAGAATGATAAGGGATGTGTGATATATCTACAAGACAACAATGTATTCCTCCAAGTCAGCATCGGCTCCTGGACACACTCATCAATGTATGAACAGTTCACTTTCATTTAGTTGCTTTTAATAACATAATATGCATCTATAAAAAATAGCACACAAACAAAAGCATTAGTAATGACCCACATCTCACCAAAGAGTACACCCCACTCCTGATACCAACCTTTGTCTTAATAAGGGTTTCTTTTACTGTGAAGAGACACCATGACCACAGCAAATTTTTTCTTCTTCTATGTTTTTATTAATAAAACTTTTTCATTCATTTTACATACCAATCAATGATCGCCCTCTCCCTTCCCCCTACCTACCCCAGCCTCCCCCTCCCAACCCAACCCCCACCTCGCCCACAAGAAGGCAAGGCCTTGCATAGGCAGGCACATCTAGTAGAGGCAAGTCCAAGCCCCTCCCCCTGCCTCAAGGCTGAGCGAGGTGTCCCATCATAGGTAGTGGGCTCCAAAAAGCCTGCTGAACTGTCATCACACATGGAAGCAGATGCAGCGATCCACAGCAACTTTTATAAAGAAACAACATTTAATTGGGGTGGCTTACATTTTCAGAGGTTTAGTCAATTATCATGGTGTGACATGGTGGCATGTAGGCAGACATGGTGCTGGAAAAGTAGCTGAGTGTCCTACATCTCAACACAAAGGCATCAGGAAATGGTCTGTGACACTGGGCCTGGCTTGAACATATATGAGACCTCAAAGCCCACCCCCACAGTGACACACTTCCTCTAACAAAGCCACACCTCCTAATAGTGTCACTCTCTTTGGGAGCCATTTTTATTCAAGCCACCACAGTAGTATATGGTGTCAATATATAAATTTGAGTGAATTATATACAAATATCTGGCCCATGACCTTATTGATTATATACAATCTGCTATTCACTACTACTTAACTCCAGAACTGGTTATTCAGTTCCCTCTCTCAATGTTTCAAGGCCACTCTTGATTTTCTTTATTGTATTTATTTTAATTGTGGTGGGCTAAGTAGCCAACGTGACTGATTTATTTAAATTCATTGCAGATATTTAGATCAAAGCTTAAGGGCAACTACAAACAGTGTGTATTGAGATTGAACATTTAACATGACAAAGTAAACCTCCAGGCAACCTGAGTAACATTCTACACCAAAGAAACCGGTTTGCAACTTGTGAGTCTTGACCCCCTTGGGATAGAATGACCTTTCCACAGGAGTTGCCAAAGACCACCAGAAAATACAGACATTTACATGATGATTCATAACAGTAGCATAATTACAGTTTTGAAGTAGCAATGAAAATAATTTCATTATTGGGGGGGTCACCACAACATGAGGAACTACATTAAAGGGTCACAGCATGAGGGAGGTTGAGAAATACTGGTCTAAGGATTGCCACCTCACTGGTCCTTATTCACCGTTATCCAGAATACATCTCATCTCAGAAGCCAAACTCCTCTTGTTTCTCACTGTAGTAAGTTATTATAAGTCCACTGGATTTTGAACATTCATTCACCAGATTAGCCAAATGTGCAATTTAATATTTTGTAACTTGTATCATATCCTTTAATACTGCTACTTAATACCATCTTTTCTCAATTTTTAATCCCCTTTTTCTATTTAATGCTTTTATGACTGAATACTCACTCTAGTTTTTCTGCAATCACTCCTTCCTATAATTTATATTGCATAATATTTGTTGTTTTGAATTATTTAAAACTTCAAAATATTGAGAGTATATATTTCATGTAATGTTTTATTCCTAAAATAAGAAAGTGATGTGTTCTATAGAGGCATTTCAGAAATTAATTTTCTTCCACATTTCTACTATTCTAAATGTTTGATCCCATATACAGTACTATCTAATGTTTCATTCTCTGGAGTTAGGGACATAATGCTTGTTGAAATATGTAAGTGCTAGAGAGACCCCCTGAAACCTTTGGAAGTTGTCATTTGCCATTTCAGAGAGTGAGCGCATTATTTTTTTAAAGGCAAACCAAGTCTTGCTGCCATTCCTGTGTCTCCTCTTTACATTTCACAGACAGTGATACTTCCCATCCATGTATCCATCCTTGCTTCCCTTTAGTATAATATAATCCACCCTTTAAGTTTACCTAAATTAAAGTGCTAGAAATAACTTCTTCTAAGTTAAAGGTCTAACATGATGTAAGTAATTGATGAGTGAGTTTTCATTATCCAATAGGAACCAAGCATTTAAAAAAATGTAGAAGCAGTTGATGTTGAAAATTTTGTCTTTGTATTTAAGAGGTTGTATTTGGGGCCTAATTCTCTGATTTATTTTCTTTTCAGGGGAGGGGCAACAGATTTGAGTTACTTCACCTTCAATTTATTGTCTGTAAAATAATGATGAGAAGGAGAAGGGAAGGAGGAGGAGAATGATATCTATCTATAGAATCTAGAAAGCAGTCGATGAGATAGTAGGTTTGCATTCAAAACATTCTGTTTCACAATGTTGTGTGTGGAATGATAGCTGTTATTATTCTTTTATTTCCCCTACTGTCTACCATGATAACTAAGGTGTTTCTTAAGAGAGATGAGCTAGAGTGTTTAAATTGGTTCTGGGTTTATCTTAACAAACTTCATTGTAATAAAATTAACATCACCTATAGGCAATCGAGGGCTCTTTATAATCAAGTTTGAAAGTTTGTTGAAATACAAAGAAGGGGGATGGACTGTAGAATTGTGTGAGTTCCTCTCAGTCATTTGTGACCAAGGGCAGCAACCTCACTTCTGGAATTCCATGAACAATGTTTTAATACATTCTGCCACTTTGTTTCCCTAGAAATTCTATCACCAACTAGCTTATGGAGACCAGCATTGTTCTTTTCTTTTTTGTATTAATTACTAAACTGAAGAAACACATCACAGAGGCCCTGACACCAGGGGAAGAATAGACTGATGATATTCACACAGGCATGTGTCAGAGGGCTGCTGTACACAAGGTTATCAGAAGGTACTGGCCCTGAGACACATGGGCAACAAGAAAACAAGGAACTTGAAAAGGTCTGTGATGAGTAAGGGGTCCTAAGAGATTGACAGCATGCTCCAGTAACAGACGATGGCCCCCAGGCAACTTCAATTTAAATCTTCATTCTTATTCTGTCATTCTGTGGAATAGCTCTCTGACTACATAATGCTTCAGTTTCCTAAACTATCCAACTCACAGATCATGTAGTATGATTAAATTAAGTGCTATACAAATAGATGATTTAAAGCAACATTATAGCTTACTCATATTTGGTACCGTTACCGACATTCTACACACCTGACATTAAAATTCTTAAGGGAAATGGATGCTATTAGAACCCAGGAACAGTAAAAGAAATAAAGCTACTATCAATTCTTAGAAACTGAGATCCAAGGTAGGAGTTGTGGGCAAACACAAATAAATAGGTCAAGGGCGTCAAAATGGCATGGAGCATAATATGGAAGGAAGTACTGTCAGCTGTGCTGGGAATGAAGAGGACAGGGCAAAAGAAAAGGCAGGACAAGAGGATAATTTGAGAGCTAACTTGGAAAAGCAGTTATCTCCCAAGTTATCCTAGTTATCACACATACCGACTTTTTTATTTACACAGAGGAGATGGTGTTCTGAATTCCAAACATCAATATGTAGTGTGTGTTTAGGAAATGGAACCGTGTATTACCATTGTCTATTTTTTCACTCAAAATATATGCCTTTTATTTTATCATTTAGATAGAAAAAAAAAGGTTCCTGGATGCTTGAAATTTGATATAGTCAGTTGATAATTTAAATTGCTAAAGAGTGTTCAAATTTAAATTATTCATTTGGAGTAGTCTGGTTTCATACAACCCACAATATTTACCTGAGGTCAAGCTGACCACAGGAGCCTTCCGTTTCCCAGGTCTTTATGACACAACTCAGAAATCAACTTTGCCCTTTTGCCTTCTCTCTCAGTTTGAAGCTATCATGCCATAAAAGAATATTTCCCATTTCTTTCTAATTATGAACATCAATATAAAATATTATAAGATTATATGCACAGAGCCTCCTGAGTGTTTAGGCCATGCACGCTTACCTACAACCTTGTCACAGGGTTCTCAAAGGGAGCAGAGTATACTAACAAAGAAGGATGATGGGAACATCTACATACTTACACTGTGTGTTACAGGAGAGGCAAAAGGAGCAGGACAGCCACCGACCCCCCGCTTTCCAGAGTAGCACAGAGGTCCATGGATCTAAAAGAGAGAAATGCTCAGTTCTCTATGTAATCACTAAGAGTACAGAGCCAGTGCAATGCACAAAGGAGGTAAAAATTCCGGTTGTCATGAGTTCTAGACCCTATTAACAGAATCTTTCCAACCAACTGCAGGCTACAACAGAGAATAGACATATTTGTCTGATTCAGTGAATATATCGAGGAATGCAAAAAGACCTGCTTTTATTATTTTCCAAAGTTAAAACTAACCTGAAACATAATATATTGCATTTTGTCATGTTATAGTTCTGTGTTGAGCCCAAAGTTACCCAAACATTACACTAAGTACCTTTGGAACTAGACATCCTAGAGAGTATCTAGCTGCTAGTAGACCACACTTCATAATTCACAAAGGACAATAAACTACTTATTGGCCTGTATAAGCATAAATGTCCTGAAATAATCAATAAAACAGGGGCAGTGTCTAAAAATAAAGTGTAAAGGACCAAAATAAACATTTTTAAATGTACACTGCTCACTCCCCTCCCCCCTCTCTTTTTCTCCCTCTCTCTCTGTTGAGTAATATTTTTATTGCTACTCTATCACTGTAGTTATAATGAACCTTTGTGACACTAATAAACAGGAATGTTTTCATTTAAATTCTAAATGTGTTATCTTAGCACTTTTACAAGATACTTTGAATGGAAGTCACATAATTCTCTAAATTCATTAATGTATGCCAATTTTTCTTTACATCCTCTGCTTCCTATCCCAGCTCCTTAAAGGCTGCTTATAGCATTGAAATGTTGATGCCTCTCTGTGGCTCATCTCCAAAGGCATTATGAACTGAATTTGCCTTTTGCATTCTCATTTTTAAGGATTTATGGTAGGATGTAGTGGTGACACATGGTGACTTCCACCAGTCTGGAGCACCAGCTGGTGGTTCTTGGTTGTTAAATAATCATCCAGATTTTTCTTTTGTCATTTGGAGAAAAGAGAGATTAATAATACATTTTGAATTAGAATTAAAAAAATAATAATGCCCTTGACAATACATTCAGAGGGGTGAAATTAATCATTACAGAATAATTCTCATCTTTTGTACAGATTGGTTAAACTGATTAACAACCAAGAACCAATGTGCTCATTACTTAAGCAGGTGGAAAAAAAAAGCAAAAGGTAGGAGGAGATGAGGTCAATAGAGCACATTAGGAGCAACTCTGGGCCAGGCTTTGAGCATACCCACTTGAATTATCCACTGCAGTGTTTTTATATATTTGCTGAATTATTAATTAAGAGCTTATAGGTGCACACTTTCAATATTAAATATTACTTTTATTTTCATGTCAGCATTTTTGTAAAAGTTAAATAGATTCAAATAATACAACTATAGTTGTTTCAATAAAACTTTATAAAGATCTTCCAAAATTACCCACACAAACTTACAATAACAATATCATTAATATTCTATTTTAGAAATGAAACAGCCTAGGTATTAAAAACACATTTCCATCACAATTACAAAGTTAATAAAAGGCAGAATCAGGACTGAAAACCTGTCTCATGAAACAAACTAGCTCTGAGACATTAGCCTGCAGGCAAGGGAATTGACAAGATGGTTCACCCCGATGACAACAGAACTTGATTTCCTTTTAAAAAGATTTCATTTTCTTTGTAATCGTGTGTATGTGTGCATGTATATGAATATGTGCCATGTGTGTAAGTGCCTGAGGAGATGGGGTGCTCTATTTTACGGAGCTGGATTTACAAGCTGTTGTAAGCCAGCCTATACTGGTGCTCAGAACTTGAACTTGTGTCATCTGGCAGAGTAACACGTTCTCTTAACCAATTAGACATCTCCCCAGGCTCTCTGACCTCGGATTCTTGTCATTTCTCCTGAATTCCAAGGCCTGTGTTGGCACTCTTAACATATCTATAACACATATTTTGAATTAAGTAACACATGTGTTCATCATTTCACAACTAAAAGGTTACTTTTTATTTTGTAATTAAGAAATAGATAAAACTGAAATATTAGTTAAAAAGTCTTCAGAATGTTTTTAAATATGCATGGAAATTTTAAAAATTACTATGTTTAAATGTATTAAATGCAGTACATAGGATGTACTTCACTCATTCTTAGCTCCTAATACTGTCTTTTGTTTCCTTTCTCTCTGTTAGTGACCTTCATACCCTCAACAATTTCCTTCTGTATTCTTGTGTTTCATAGAAAATCTTGTAAATGTAGGTTCTTAAAAGCACAAAATCAAGGTTCCAAACAACAGCAGAGTATTTTTAATGCATTTTTCTGGGGGTATCAGTAAAAATGGAGCCCAGGGTTGTTGGCCAAACAATCTAGTCCAGCTGGTAAACTCTGTGTTCAGTGAGATACTGTGTTCCAAGAAGTAGAAAGGGGAGGTATAGTGGAAGTTACCCTGTCAGCCTCAGACCTCCACACGTGTGCATAGACAAGCAGATCCACAGATGTGCATGCACATGCATATGCTACATGCACATGAATGGTCTTAAGAATCATTTCAAAAACAAACAAATAGCATTCAAATGAGGAAAATAGTTTTAAAAAGGTAAGAAGTGCAATTTCACACATGGACACATGTCAGATGCGCACACACATGTATTCACCCTGTCTTCTCCCCACAATTTTATCTCTCATGTTCAAGTCTATTGATTTCTTTGTGACCTATTGAGCTTAAACAGGGCTGTCAATGTGACTAAAAAAATGGAGTTATCTTGTGGAGCCCATTGAGCTCAGTAGTGAGTATACACTTGAAGACAATGACTTCTCTTCTTCCCAGAATTTGTCTAAAACCAGTAATTTCAAAGGAAAGGGTAGGAACCTGAGTTCCTCTGCTGTCTAAGATATTTTTCACCTCTTACATATTTCCTACCACCTCTTCCACAATGTTCCTTAGTCTGGTATAGGGCTGGCTGAGCACACAAGGAACCATCACTTATTTTCTACATAAGCATCAGCCATATGTCTCTACATTTGCCATTGTATAAGCTTCCTAAATAACTCAGAGCAGATTTTGCCTATAGATATAAGCATAGATGACTAGAAGCCATTTTCATGCCATATCAGTTAAGTGAAAACAGAGCAATAATCTGGTCATTAGGCCCTATGATTTCCCCAGGTCATTTGTTAGCCAGGCTTACAGTGACAGGCATAAGTTTTGCCCATTGGGGTGGTGCTCCAATCCAGTCAGAGGGCCTTTGGTTACCCACAACATTCATTCCTCAATTGAACAGGTGGAGAAATACTGCCTCGGCATTTGTTCTTTGGATTCCAAGTCTTAAGAGCAGGGTGAGACCAATGACACTTTTTCTCCTCTAGCAACACACATGACACCCTCAGGCACTTGAAATCCAGCTAGCAAGTTTCCATCTCAGCTCTAGCTTGCTTTGCTTATATCCTGTGACTGAGATGTGTGGCATCTTCCACAATGTGAACGTATCCTTTAGATAGGTAGGAAAACTAGGCAGACTGACAAGAGCATGCATATTGAGCAGGAGGTTGGGGGGAATGGAGGGTGTGGAATATATAGCCTCCTTGACAAGTCCTTGTGAAGGTATCTTGCAGCTGGGGATGGGGACTATGGTCAAGTCATTGTTCTCTGCAGCAGCTTCTCCCATCACACAGCAACCCCACTGATTACTTCATCTGTGTTTTTGTTTGGATTACAAGAGAGGGAGGTTTCTATATGGAAGGATAAATTTTTCATCTAGGATTTTTTTTAGATTTCATCTAGATTCATTTAAAAAATTGAATAAAACAGATATATATGTGTGTGGGATTTGAGTGATCACGATACACGTTTTTATATTTTAAGAAAATATGAAACACACTCTCATTCAAGTAAATTGAGTTTAAAATGAATTATATTTTTTCAAATACTAAATTAAAATGATGATAATATTGCAATTATATTTTAATGTTTCAGAACATGTTAGTTTTAAACTTAGCTGTGTTGAAAATGGAAAAAAAAATTTTCTTAACTATATAAGATCATTGAGAATTTCAAGTGATGTTTTTATCATATTTGCCCTTCCTGAAATCTTCACAATCTGCTGTTCCTTTTCTATCAATGTACCTTTGTACCCTCTTTTTCTTTTAAACTCACAAAGTCCAATTTGTGTACCCATATATTTGTGAATGTGCATCCTTCTAGTGGAGCATGGTTAACCTACAAAGAACCACACATTTAAAGAAAACTGACTCCCCTGTCTTAGCAGCTATGATACTCCAATAGCTTCTTTGGGACCATTTTATGTCCCCATGCTGAAATGTTGTCTGGCTTGAACTGATTGATGCAGGATTGTGCATGTTGTCAATACTCCTATGTTTTCCTATATGATACGTCTCTGTTATGTTTGGAAAACAGTTTCCTTACTGCTGTGTACTACCTCTGCTTCTTACATAATCTTTCCACTCCCCCTTCCACAGTGATTGGTGAGATTTGAGAGGGGATGTGACATACATGTCTCATTTAGGTCTGAGATCTCTGCAATCTCTTATTCTCTGTACCTTGATTGTTTGTGGTCTCTGTGTTATTGCCATCTACTACATAAAGATGTGCTGATGAGAACTGAGAGATGAATCAATATATGTGTAGAGTGTTAAATCATTAGGAGTCAATTTAATACCCTGTCATTTTAGTAGAATAGTATTAATGTTTTCTTATAGAACCTATCATCTTGGCTCCAATGATGGTGCCAGGTATGGGTTTCATTTTGTAGAATTGGGCCTTAAAACCAAGCCAAAAGTGACTCATTACTCCCATGGTGTTGGTGTCACTGTTGTACCAGTGGACATATCTTGCTGGAGCTCTCAGGGTTGACATTCCTAAGGTTCATAACCAGGTAATACTCCAGAATTCTTTTCTCCTTCAGGTAAGATTGATGAATCCTGTTCTTCTTTGGAAACATGTATAGTTCCTTCCAGCCTTATTAAAGCTAGCCAGTAGACATGAATCTTCCATATCAGTATCAGTTTTATTTCTCTATATTCTATTATTCAACTATGTGGAATCTTTAGCAATCGAATCTAACTGTTAGTTTCTGAGGTGAGGGAGAACCAAGAACAATGGCAATGGACAGTAATGTTTAGTGTACAGGTCTATGGGACCACACTATTCTAAAAAATGTAACCATTCCTGAAACTGGGCATTTTGTTAGTCTGTTGTATCCAGTAGGGACATTGATGCCCTGATGTAGGGTCTCCATTTAAAGTATTTTTATAAATGTATATGTATATATTTTAGGAAGAGTCTACATTAGTAGTAAGTTTTCCACATGAATTTTTGAATCATGTTTAGCATTAGTTGTTTTCTTCCATACCCTCTCCTCTCATTCTAGCTTAATAACATCCTTTAAGTCACCTATTGTATAACATATACAAAAAAAAAAAAACAAAAGAGAATGTTAACTTCTAAAAGAAATGGAATTCTTGTGCATTCTACAGTGTGGATGAACTTTGAAAATTTTCTGTTGAGTTAAATAAAAGGACTAATATTCTCTATGTTTCAACTTACAAGATACACTTAAATAACTAAATTAAAGCCTAAATGGGGAAAATATACCTATGATGGGTCAAAGCTTAGAATGAGAAGCTATTTCCATTAGCTGGAAATTATTTATTTTTTCTTTTTTGTGCTAATGAATCACTCTAGAGAAGGTTGTGACGATAGTTACATATCAAAGATTAATTGCATTGAATTGCATAATAAAAGAAGTAGAAGTGTTTATCTTGCTGCCTATATTTTCCTGGGTTTAAAAAATGGATTGATTACAGTTCTGCATTGAGTGATGGTGAATTAGTTTGCATTACAGTATTATATGTCAACAACTGCAAGCTTATATCATAATCTGAAATGCTAATGTATATGTAGCAGAAGAAACCAACCACATATAAATCATTGAAATAATATTAAGCATTGAAATATCATTAGAGAAAAAAAGAGCTAGATACAGGAAACAAATCAATTCACTAAATAAAAATCCTACCTTATATGAGATTCATCAGTGTGTTGATTTCACCGAAGACATCTCCCACTGTACAGAGATGATGGCTTGAATTTACGCAGAAAATTGGCATGTTGGTCTTAGAGAAGATTGAATCCATGTCTGTAGAAGAGGTTAGAAAATCAGAGGTAAAATGCAAAAACAGAATATAAGCCACTGAAGCTGAGATAGAAAATCTGCAAGTAAACTCCACCCATACATTTGCAGACTTCTGAGTCATACATAATCAGAAAATTCTAAGCTCCCAGAGAAAAGTTACAGCTACAAAGTTGAGAACTGAGCAGTATCTTGCTCACAAGAAGAGGAAATTTAATGTTGGATCCAAGATAGCTTCCTGCATGCATGAGAGTCATCAATATCCAATGGAAGATAAATAAATATAGAACTGTTATAATATATTTCTACAGTGCCCAGAGTAGCATCAAATCTTAACTATTCACACTATGAGAAATTATTAACACCATTAAGACTATTAAAATATTTTAATACCTAATAAGTTATGCCTACTGAACAGGCCTATGATGCTCACTAATAGAGAGACCAAAGAAGGAAGGTCACAAGTTCAAGGCTTGTTGTGCTCATGAGAACATCAGAGTTGTAGGCCAACCTGAATTAATTACCAAGATGCTGCCTCAAAATGCAAAGTAGAAACAGGGCTGTTGATACAGCTTAGTGGTAGAACACTGTCTGACATGAAGTTTTGAGTTCAGTCCTAAATAGAGTAAATAAATAAATCCAGATTGCAAAATCTAAAAATCTAATGGAAGAAATAAAAATACAATCATATATTTGTACAATTAATAATTTGATTTAACTTTTGCAGAGAGATTACTTTTATGAACAATAATCATGTTGTTCAATGTGATTAGTCATCAGGGAAATGACTAGGTAAAGTACTATATATTATCAGTATATGCTTAGTGCCTGAGACCAAAAATTTGCACTCCCAAGACTTTTTAGGATTTAGTACAAAAAGAACTTGTATACTATGTTACTGAAAGTATAAATAAATATAATTCTGAATTTATACAGGGACAGTGTTGTTGCTTTTTATAGTTGACTAGGTGCCATTCCTGTGAAAGTATAATTTTTTCTTCCTACATATACATGAAAGAGACAAGCAAAATATATTTCCACAACAGAGAGGTTCAAGAAGACTAATAGTTTCTTTGGGAATGTACTGCAAAGTTCTGTAAACAAACAGAACCATCCACTAATTAGTGGAATATATAATTATACCGTAATCAGTTCACAAAATATGGAAAATTGAATGCCAATGCAAAGTGATAAATACATGAAGGCTTGTTCTAGCAAGATCTTTCAGAATCTCACAGGAAGTGTGTACAGTGAAGACAGGGAAAGGAAACTAGAATAGATTTTATGGAATATTGGGGCATGTGGGAATGGATCAGGTGGGGAAGAGGAGGAGAGATAAGGTAGAGGGAGAGAATGTGGGGAAAGACAAATAGAATTGAAGGCCATTGGAAGTATGAAATTGAAACCCAGTGCAGTGGAAAATGCCTAAAGTGTATGAAGGTAATCCTATTGAGGTCTCCTAATAATGAGGATACAGTCTCTATTGGCCATCCCTCATCACAAACTGAGATTTTCAGTACAGTAACTAGGCAGCATTCAATTAAGTTATTGGCCAAAGATATCCCATAGAAACATCTAAAACAAGACAAGCTGTTCTAAGAGAGTAGGTTACTCTCTGCAAGCTGACAGTGGGACTCCAGTGCTAAGGACAATACACAAGGGTCACTGAACATGGGATAGACAAGCTTGTGCCTGGATCTAGCCTTCACCCCTGTGTTCTAGGGTTTTTGGTATGTGAAGGTATTCTGCAGGCCAACAGAAGAGAAATATGGACACCAACCCAGCTACAAAAACCTTTGGTCTAAAAATCTGTCCTGCCTGCAAAAATATGCTTGGGCAATGGTGGCATAGAACTTGTGGAGGTAGTCAAGCAATGTCTGATTTGACTTATGGTCACTCCACATGATAGAATCCATACCTGACACTGCCTGGGTGACCAAGAACCAGAGACTAGATAGTCAGGAGATCTAAGGTAAAATAAAATATTACATAAAATAATAAAAGTCTAAAAATATAGAAGTTTCAAAAATATTTGTTAATGATATTCTGCTATACTCATAGATTAGGGCCTTATTCAGTCATTTGGAGAAGCTTCATCTGGCAATGAAGAAATCAGTGGATGTCTAGGAAAAAGACTTATTTATTAAGGAATAAAGTGGGGATCACACTCAAGAATACAAAACAAGTTAATGACACTGCTGAATCAGCTGCCATTCTGCCCATGGGCGATGGGGACCAACTGGAAGCCACTTTCTGCTGCTTGATCCAGGTTTGACCACCCAAGAGTGCTCAATCTCTTCCTCAGCTCATAAACAATCATGTATGCAGACAAGACCACACTCTAGGACTTGTTACCCTGAAGCCATTGGCTGAATGGATCTAATTTCTACAACACCTCCTCTTTTTTATCTAAATGAGAAGGTTGTAATCCTAATAGAAAACTATATACAATAGGAACCATCATCAACTGTTTTTCAGAAGAAAGAAAAAGTAATAAAATAAATAAAAAGGGAACTACAATAACAACACCAAACAAGAAACACATTCTAAATATCCAGACCATTAGTAATTGGCAAATTACAGAGATTACTGCAATAGCTGTTCTATTCTGAAGAGTCTAAGTCTTGTATGCAATATGCCCTTAGCTAAGATATGAGAAGATTTTAATTGTAACTATATAGTCTTCAACCTCATCCCAGACCTGAGAAGGACAATAATATTACCTGAGTAAGCAGGAAGTACAAGCAAGCAATTTCAAAAAAAAAAAAAAAAAAATGGAAGAAGTGGTAGAAATAGCTGGCTGCCTGGACAGTCACCCAGTGTTTCTCTGCAATGTTGGGGCATCCAACTTTGGCTATAGGCCTAGAATATTGGACAGGCTATTTTCAGAAGCAGGAAAATTTGAAGGACTGTCCTATCCTGTCTCAGCAAGGTTGAGCAGCCACTTTTCCTTGAGTCCTGCTTGTCCAGATTGGACAGTGTGCTTACTGTCAACAGCCAAGGCAAGGGCAGTTCTTTGCCCAACAGGAAAATTTTGCCAAGAAGAAGACAAACTCCATGTGGAATGTCTTAACTGTCCATTATCCTCTTGGGATTAGATCAGTGCTGCCAAGAGCAATCCGGTCTCATGTCGAAAGAATTCTAAGTTATTAAAATATTTAAAGTTCATATTCTCTATGTTTTTGAAGTGTTTGAAGATTAATTATCTTTCTGAAATATATCTATGTATACCTAGAAAATCTAACTAATATAACTATAAATTTGACTATTATAGATGAATATTAATATGTATTTTAATTACACATTACATTTTAAATGAGTTTCATAAACACAATATATTAAACAAGAGCAGAAATATGCATACTTTAAATTTGTATCAATAAACCCAAATCCATACTAATGTAAAATATGAAGGTCAATAGTTGTTTTTTGGATTAAAGTAGATTCAGTAATCTACTGCTTTATCCTATCATTTTTATATCATAAATTTCAATATCATATCCCCCTTTTTTTTAGAAAGTGATTGACTATGACCAATAACAATTTGTAACCAACCCCCTCAACAAAGACACATATTCATAATCTATTTTGGGAAATGTGAGCATAGTTTTCTAGACTACTTCCTGTTATTTGGGGGTTCTGATAATCTTATGGGGATCATGAGAAAATTTATATTTTTGGTCAAGTCCTTACTGGGGTATTTTGTGTGGTTGGTCCATCTCAGTCAGCAGCCTTGAAGTTGTTGTGGTTGTTGAATTACCTGGGCCATCACTGCCAGCAGACACCTTTCAGGGGTCTTGCTCAAAAATACCATAGTAACCTGGAAGCAATCCACAGTTTCTCATCTTCTGTGGAAACAAAAACAGAACCTCTTTTCTAAAGCAACATATACGTAGACATAAATTTCAAAATCAAGATACCATTAAAATATATATGTTGGTGTAACTTAGTAGCCTCCTTAATCAAATGTCTTTCTGCAGTTAGCTCATTAATAGTCCAAAAGTTCAAATAAAACATAATAATATACATAATGCAGACTCTTTGTGTATTTTTACATCTTTACATTGCTTATTTTTTGATATTCATTTTATTGTCTTTTTAAAGACTTTATTTATTTATTTTTGTTCTTTCTGACAGGGTTTCTCTGTGTAGCTATGGAGCCTGTACTGGAACTTGCTCTGTAGACCAGGCTAGCCTCGAACTCACAGAGATCCACCTGCCTCTACCTCCCAAGTACTGGGATTAAAGGTGTGTGTCACCACTACCTGGCCTAAGACTTTTTAAACTTTTTTTTATTTCTTTCTATAACTGCCTATACTCTTTTTTCCCTATCTCTCCCAAGACTATGTACAATTTTTAAACACACTGTGACCCATTTAGAGGTTTCTTTTTGTCTGAATCTGTCTTTATTGTGTATCTGTAATCTTTTTCTGATCATTGCTTTCAACTGCTAAGCAGGCATTGTGGTGATATTTTTACTTGTGCAGAAATGGGATTTTTTTTTTGTATGTTAATAAATAAAGTTTGCCTAGAGATCAGAAGTCATTAGTGAGCCAGGAGTAGAAGTCAGGTAGTGGTAGTCCACACCCTTAAACTGACCACATGGCAGGCAGAATCTCTGTGTAGTCAAGGACACAGCCAAGCATGGTGATTAGAACCTTTAATCCCAGTACCAACCATAGAGACGTGGAGATCTGTATAGACAGGCAGTGACGAGTAGGTCATGTCTCTGAACTCACAGAGACTGAAGCAGCAAGCAGAGAGCCTATGTGGGTCTACAACAGGTACTCTGATTACATATTATAGATTTTTATCTTAGTAATTTCATGGGAATCCTATGTGTGTCAACAAGTGGGTCTCTGATTCTTGTGCTTGCTCTTGGGACTCTTCCCCTACTGTTGGTTTCTTTGTTCAGCTTTAATGTGATCATTTTGGTTTTATCTTATTACAATTTATTTTATTGTGTTCAGTTGCTACTTCTTAGAAACCTTTTCTTTTCTAATGAGAGACAGAAAGGGAATTAATCCAGAGTGAGAAGGAGGAGGAAGGAAGGACCTTGGAGGAGTGGAGGGAGTAGAAACTATAATCAGGATATATTGTATGAAATAATAAACTATTTTCAAAATAGAGGAAAAAAAGAAAGGAAAAGTAGGCTGAAGAATAAATATTGGAATATTCTGTGTGTTTAAATGGCTTATAGAATGCAGGTAAGCTCAACTTGTAGAATGTTTAATAGTTTAATATTATAGAATGCAGATAAGCTCAACTTGTAGAATGTTTAATAGTTTAATATTAAATAACTTTTTATCTTAATACTATTTTTGAGAAAAACAACTAATGAAGAATTTAAAATTTTTCAGCAAAGATGAATATTCCTGTAGAAAAAAATAGATCATTAACTAATTTTCCAAAGACGATAAACAAATGGCCTTTTCAAGAAAAAAAATTGAGTATATAAGTAATTCAAGAGAGTATGTTTCAGAGTTTGTAAAACAAATAAATAGCACATCAATATTTTATACAGTAGTGATGGAAGAATAAATAGACCATTGCATCTTTTTATAATAAATGAACACTATTTCTAAAGGTCCATTTTGCAATTTGAGTCCCAAAACGAGAAAACTTAAATTAACCACATTTTTGACATATTTATCAGAGCTTATGTCTTTACCCAAAGATGTTTTTGAACAATAAACAGAGGTATAAGCACAAGAATTTAGATTCAATGGTAAACCACAACAATATATATGGTATTAGTATATGCTGTTTTCTTCATATATTAAAATGTATTAAAGTACTTCATTTCACCAAAGGAATTGTTTAATTGAAACAATCGATGATAGAGTATGAATACAATTTCTGGAGGAAAATATGACTGCCTATAACAAAATGGTAAATAAATTTGAGCAATTTCCATAGTGCATGCTGATTAACAGGGTGTTAAAAAGTACTTTAACTAAAATAAAAAATGCTGCATATATGTTCAGAAATGTACAAGATCCTAAAATCCTTTCTGCCATGTGATATTTTTGTCCATGTGGAGATGACAAGATGTACTGTAACATTCCACAGTTTTATACTTCTTTGCTCTGCAGTTGTGTGCTCTCAATACACAACTGGAAGCCTTGGCATGAGGAATTTGGGGCAGGTTCTAGCCTGCATTCCCAACAACCACTGAATGTGCTGTTGGGAAAAACTGCACCAGTTTTCAGTAGCCTGGTTCTTGCCATTTGTTCATGGAGTTCTACTGCTTGATTTCCTGTCTCATTTTCTTTTCTGAAAAGCTACCTTTGTCACTGCCCCAGGACTGCTATCAATCATAATTTATCACAATCTTGAGATGAATTCCAAATATAGACTAAACATTTTTCAACTCTCTGTGAATGATAACTTAGAATAAAGCCTGAGACAATTCCAGGTACATTTCCTTAGCTGGTGACAGGTTCTTACTCTCACTCAGAGGAACATTCAAATTATGTAGGAAGCCAGCTCTATTTTAACAAGTGACATTTATTGACCATCCCAGTATTTAAAGTCACATTGATGATTGCACTGCATGATCTGACTTCTACACACACTCCATGAAACATTAAAAAGAAGAGGATGGAAATTAATATTCATTAATCACCTGATTCTGTCAAGCACAATGCTAAGCATTTCTCATTACTTTTTTTTTTTCACAGCACCATTTTAGAGATTATTAAGACCGTGTTTTACTAAACAGACAACTGTAGTACAAAGAAAGTAGAGAATTGCAGACTATAAAGAAATAGCAAGAGATAGAATTGGTGCTTGGATTTTAGTATTTGCCTTGAGGGATCATGATCTTCTGCTGAGATATGTTGAATTAACATGTGTATAGAATAAACTTGCATTGGAAGGCAATGAAACATGGCCATCAGGACCCGTGTTCAGTCCACAAACTTGACTAAATGCTAATTACTATCCTTTCTAGCTATATGCATGTATTGGATCTAGAGGTAAGGAAAGTTATTTAACATCTATAGGCACTGCTGTCTTCACATAAACAATAGTTAATAGTTCATTTTTAAGGATAATTTACTTTTTCAGAGGATAAGACGTTAAGAAGATAAGTGCATGAGCAAGCCTGTCAACATTCTAGCATGAATGAGGAAGTGACTCTTTAGGTCTCACCCCTAGCTGGGGGACCTCTTAGTACTTGATGGCTGCTAGGAATAAAAAAAGTCAGTTTTCTTCATGGATACCACTCTTTGTAGGTTGCCCCATACTCTAATGAATGATCCAGTACTAATTCACACACAGATAACCCTAGACTCAATGAGGTCCTTCCTTACTTCCCTGTTAGTATTGTAAAACACTGACCAATGAAAACCTAGGGAGGAAAGACATATTATAGCTTACAGGTTCATTGTTAATGGATGTCAAAATGGATTCAAGGCAGGAAACTAGGAGCAGGGACTGAGGTAGAGATAATGGAGGAACATACTTGCTGGCTTGCTCTCCCTCACTTGCTCAGCTACCTTTCTTACTCAGTACATGCCCACTTGCCTAGGAATTACACTACCCAAAATAGGCTGAAGCCTCTTCCATAAATTAGCAATTAAGAAAATGCCTCACAGATGTGGCCACAGACCAATCTGATCTAGTCAATCCTTCAGCTGAGGTTCCCTCTTCCCAGATTACTCTATGTTATGTCAAGTTGACACCTGAAATGTTATAAAGAAGAAAGAGGAGAAGGGAACAGTAGGGAGCAGGGGGAGGAGAGGAGAACTTGAAGCTTGGAATATAGGAGAGAGAGGAGGGCTCTGGGAAGAATAGATAAGAGATAATAGCAAAATACAAAATATACTGTCTATGTGTATGAAATTAACAAATTTCATATATTTGTGAATATGAATTCATTGTATTTCTTTAACATGACATTCTCAAAGAATGCTTTTAAAATGAAACTAAACATTTTAATAGTACATAGCATACAGTTCTCAGTGTTTTCCTCTTAATACTTAATTAGTTTCTGCATCCACTTCCATCAGATACTGGATGAGAGTTCTATCATGACAGCTAGGGTGTTTGGCCATCTGATCACCAGAGCAGGTCAGCTCAGGCACTCTCTCAACCATTGCTAGTAGTCTACAGTGGAGGTATCTTTGTGGATTTCTGGAGACCTCTAGCACTCTGCTTCTTCCTATTCCCCTGGGGTCTTCATTCACCATGTTATCTCCCTCTCCATTCTCTCGCACTGCTCCTGATCCAGCTGGGACCTCCCTCTCCCCTAAGCTTTCTTACCCCTGACCCTTGCCCTCCATTACCCCACCCCACCCCCAGTTTGCTCATGTAGATCTTATCATCTATTTCTCTATCATTGGGCAATCCCTGGGTCCTTAGTGTCCCCAAGTTGAGCTCCAGGAGTCCAATCAGCAAGAGAGAGGAGGGATTGTATGAGCGAGAGATGTTGAGACCATGGTTGGAGGAAGCACAGGGACAAATAGCCAAACTAGTGGAAGTGCATGAACTGTGAACCAAAGGCAGAGGACCAGGCCCTCTGGATAAGTGAGACAGTTGATTAGCTTGAACTGTTTGGGAGGCCCCCAGGCAGTGGAGTCAGGACCTGCCCTTGGTGCAAGAGCTGACATTTTGGAGCCTGGATGCCAGGGACTGAACATGAACCATGGAAAAGTACTAGCTAGGCCAGAGAACAAGCCACAGGTCCTAAACCAGATGCCCCCAAAGATAAAGAACAGGTCAGATAGGTCAGGTAGCATAGCAACAGAACAATGGGTCCTGACCAGTGACCTTACCACCTAGCATAACACCCTGCAGCCTCACGACTTACATGTCTCCCTTCACCTGCACATACCGCACGTCGTGCACCCCTTCCCTTCTTCCTGCCCCCTCCTCCTCCCATGCTATATACGCCTTGCTGAGGAGAATAAAATTTGCAGCTTGATCAGAACCCTGTCTTGCTGTCTTCCTTCGTGTCTCCCTGTCCCTTTCATTCTCTCCTGCAGGTGGGTTGCCCCAGTTGATACTCCACTGGCCGGGGCACCTGGGGCCTATGCTGAGACACTTTGCTCAGCCTTGGTGTAGGGAGGAGGAGACTAGACCTGCCTTGGCTGAGTCTGCCAGGTCTGGCTTACTCCCAAGGGGAGACCTTGCCTTGGAGAAGGTGGGAGTCAGGGGTGGATTGAGGGGGGAAGGTTGGAGGGTGGTAGGAGGGAGGATGGAAGAATCCGTGGCTGGTATGAGAAATTAAGTTAATTATAAAATAAAAATACTATAAAAAAGAATAAAAAAAGAAAAAGAGATGAAGAACCTCCAAAAAAAATACTTACTTAGTTTCATCCTTACAAATATTGATTTTGAAACTAGTAAAATCTTGGTTTATTTTTGGAGGACAGAATAATTTTGTGATTTGTTTTAAAGAAGCACTATTCATAAGTATTTTTAGTTAAATAAATTCTGTCAATATCTAAAACTATTACAAACTGTTGCTAGAACTTTATAAATTGTCAAAAGAGAGAAACAATAATCCTACTAGATATGATGCCTATGAATCACAGCAATGATCAATAAGGAAAGCTATCTCTAAAGATGCATCAGTGGCACTTAACATTTTAGTACCCAAGAATTTTATAATTGGTCAACTCAACAGGAGGGAAATCACAAGTAGTGTTGGAAACCTGAATAACCACAGAGGCTAGTGAGGTCTATGGTAGTATTGTGTTCCCCAAAATATTGTGCACCCTAATGAACTTATCTGGGGTCAGAGAACAGAACAGCCACTAGATACAGAGGCTAGAAAATGGTGGCATTCATGCCTTTAATCCTAGCATTCCAGAGGCAGAAATCTATCTGGGTCTCTGTGAGTTCAAGGTCACAGTGGAAACAGCCAGGCTTGGTGACTCACACCTTTAATCCCAAGAAGTGAGCCTTTAATCCCAGGAAGTGAGGGCAGAAAGCAGAAAGGTATATAAGGCTTGAAGATCAGGAACTAGTGCTGGTTAAGCTTTTAGGCTTTTACCAGCAGTCAGCTGAGATTCATTCAGATGAGGACACAGAGACTTCCAGTCTGAGGAAACATGTTCACCTGACGAATTGGCGAGGTGAGGAAGCTGTGGCTTGTTCTGCTTCTCTAATCTTCCAGCATTTACCCCAATACCTGGCTCCAGGTTTGTTTTTATTAATAAGACCCTTTACAATTCATGCTACAGAGGTCATTAGTTTTAGAGAAGAACTAGCACTACCACATTAGTGAGCAAGAATAATTCATAACTGAATTATAAACACACATTTTTATACTCACATATTAATATCTCTCTTACCCTCATTTAAAAAGCTTCTAGACAAAGACCATTACAGGAAACAAAACTTTGCCAAAAGTGTAGAGAAACACTGATTATAGTGTGCCAAGTCTATCTGATGCATCCATATTGTAACTCTTCCACTGAAAACTCTGGAAATTTCATGGAAGAGGGTCAGAATGATTATAAGAACCAGAAGACCAGGAAATCTGCTGTGAAATTATGTCTTCTAGAAATGATAGGGAAGCTTTAGCCTTGATAATTTAACAATGTGGCTACCTACCAAGACCTGAACAAGGGTAATATCAAGATATCATAACATAGAATAGAGGAATTTCACGGAGTCCCACTCCTGTACAAAGAGTTACATGTAACCAAGGGGTGCTCAAGGTAGAAAATAAACTTTCTTAGAGATGAGCCCATAATTGGTTATCCATTAGCAAGTGGTCAGCCCTGAAATCACCTTCAAGGAATACTAAGTAGATGCTGCAGTTATAGTTACATATTATTCTCTTCTTTTGGCAATTTTCAAGATTATTGTAGGAATTTTGCGTGAATCCATTTGAGTATAAAATAATAATTATATGCACAAATCACTACATATTTTTAATGAGAAAAACTATAAAAGCTGATTCAAGATTTGGTCATTACATATTCCTTAACAAGTACTTAGTAAGAATTATAGCACATCTGTACTGCCCTTCAAAGATAAAGATTTTCTGTAATTATGTTTCTAAAGAATTTGAATGAGGTTTATGACATTAAGCTTATTATATGGTTTAGTATTTTGAGCAACATACTATGAAGTTACAATCAACAGTAATAATTTTTTATATTTATGCATATTATTAATTCAGAATTTTCCCAATAAGAAAACATGTTTACAACATAGTCAAGATAAAAGGAAGAGCCTGTGCAGTGAAAAAAATACACGAAGCTTCCACAGTGTTTAAAAGACAGAAGGACACTGATGTGGTCAAAGACACTTGGACCAATCCATGGCCATCAGTCCTTGCAAAAACCTGGATATTCTATGCTGTTGAAGTTGCATGTAGCACCGTATGCTTTGTTGTTGGAACAAAAACTGCTTAACTAATTTAACAGGGGACTTTATTGAAATGTGATTTTATTCTGCTCCCTTTGTTAGGAGCAGAAGGAATAGAGGTTCCACAAAAGCTGACATGCAGATGGGGACAATTAGAGGAGTGTGAGACACAGCACCAGATGGACCTATCAACATCTGAGACATAGAAAATAATCTGGTATATGTTCCATCTTGTGCAGCAGTGGATGCCACTGTTAGCCACTGAAACAGGAGGGCTTTCTGTGAAGTAGTATTCTCTCTCTATCAGCAGTGTTTCTTTGTCCCTTTTGATTGTTACATTCTTTTTTTCTTCTTGTTTTAGACATGGTCTCATACAGCCCAGTTTGGCCTTCTTCTCCTGAGTCTTATCTCTGTTTCGAAAGTGCTAAGATTACGAGTATATGTCACCATTCCTGGATATCATCTAATTCTTCATTGGCATCAATATCCTATAGAACATCTTCTTTTGATGAATTAATCTATGTTCCTCAATTTCAAAGATCAAGAATTACTTACATAGAGGCCGTTTTAAGTAAGAACAAAAACAAATCAAAAAATTCTGGTTAGAAACCAGGTTTTATTGACAAAGTTATACACAGGTGTTCCCTTGAGAACATGGAGGCAACTTCCTTATAAAAAATTTCAAATTCTACTGACACCTGCAAACTTTAGTTGCTAAGTCACAAACATGTGCATCGGTAACTGAACTTAAAAGAAAATGGAACTTAAAGCAGTAACTTAAAACAACTGAAAGACAAGAAGGGCTCTTTCATTTCTTTACCATGGCAACATTAAGTTTATACCATGGCCTTTGTTCTGATTACCATTGGGGGCTAGTAGGAGTTTCACTCATGATGGGGCATGCAGAAGGCTCTGGCACAAATGGTCATTCTCCACTTGATGTTGGATAGGTTGATAAACTGCATGAGAATGGAAGGCTTTACCCAAGGGATTTGCATACATGGTGAAGAATGATGTCTGGAAGTCATGGGGAAACTGAGCCACAGCAAGTTCTGTTTCCAGAACCAGCTTGAACACCCTTAAAAAATAAGCATTTGTTGTCAGGCAGCAAATGTTTCAAAAGGCCTAAATGAAAACAGAAAGGCTCAAAACTTAATTTTAGAAGTCATTCAACATTCATGTAATAATATTCAATTGACTAGACAATTTAATGAGTCCAGACTGATTCAATAGTTAAGGAATTAAAGTCTAGCACTTCAGAGAAGGGGCAAATATTCTTTGTTACCTTTAATCTTCTGCAACCAGTCTAATATGTCAAGTGTTTCTAATAAATGAAAGAGCACATCCAAATGTCTTCTATTCCCACTTTTCTGTTCTTATTTTTATTAAAAATATCCACAGTGAGATTTTCCTGAGTCCTAATGAGCATGGCTATGATTCAATTAGAATTTTAAAGGGACTCCATACATGTTGATAAACCATAAGTTCAATAGCAGGTGATTATGACAAACTAAAGTTTAAAGTCAATTTTTCACTACAGCAATCCAATGCTGAAATCAGACTGAAATGCCAAATGATGTTCAGCTGAGTTGTGTCCTCAGATAACATTTTTCTAACTGCAGTTCTTGCTTTAGAGAACAGCAATTAGAAAATTACATATGCCAGGAAAGAGGCCGGAAAATGCTGGAGATTCTGCCACACCATTGTTAACAAAGACATACACTCTGTCTTTCCTTATTAACATCTTTAAGCTGAGAACAGCTGAAAAGTATGGCCCATTCAATGTGAAATTACAGAAAAGCAAAAGAGCCTTTGATAAATGCATTTGAAAGAGTATTATTTTTTCACCTGTTCATGTGGAGAACATCTGTGACTTTTTGGCAATTCGTATTTCCACTCTAAAGGAATCTCCTAGTTCAAAGACTCATCCTCCCTGTGTCTGTTTGTTTGAAGTGTTCCCTAGGATCTCCTCAACTAGGGGTAGCCAAATGATTTTGGCATATGTGGAATAGACTCATTACAAATTGTGTCTCTGTAGTCAATATTGTATGTCTTGGGCTGTCACGATCTGCTTCTAGTTTTTTTTTTTTTTTAACCACATTGACCGTAAAGCCTTGCAGTTCAGCAGCAATGCCAACTTCACAGGAAAATACAATAGTTAGTATAGCACAAGCATCTCTGCATACAAATACTCACAGGAAAAAAAGATGATGATGATTAACTGACAGCGATTAGATAATAGGAAACAGAGAAGGCATGCATGCTGGGAGAAAGAGGATTTTTAGATATGCTTAATGAAAGTGATTATAACACCTCATTATGGAGACTGACAGTAGTGAAATGCCACTTGTTCTTTAAAATCTGTTTATAAAAATGTGTTTAAAATTCCTTATTTCAATTTGCAAGTTAAAATATTATGAGTCAAGAATGCAAGACATATCCTTTCTAAGGGTCAGATGGGCAGAGTCATTGCAAAAACTTTCACTTTTAACATGAGTTCAATGAAGCCCAGCTATTATCCGTGACAGAAGCACTTAACATCCACAGATACTAGCTTTCACAAACCCTTATAATTATCACAATTCTCTAGACATCTGCTAATGATCATTTAGAAACAATCATGCACTTCCTACATCTCATATTAAATAAATATTAGTGCATGTTGAAAATACTGATTTCACCTTGAATTTTTGTATTAAATTAGAAGAGACTTCACGGGGTTTAATATTATAATATGCACGTATTGGGTTCTTTTTTGTCACAAATTATTCCACAAAGAATCACATAAATGATCATTCTTAATTTTCTGTTTCAAATAAATAAAAGCCAGAAAGTACAGCAAAGTAGAGATTTTTAAAAGATAAGACTGTTCAAACACAGGAAAGAGGGCTATCCTTGCTGACATACTGACATGGATTGAACTAATTTTGCCTTTATGAATAAATGGTGTTAATCATATCATTCCTCTTTTAGGTTCTGGGCATTTCAGCAGAGTATACTTGTTCAGGAATGTTCATAATTGTGCCTGGTATACTAATATAGCTTTAGTTAATACACTCAAATGGTGACAGGAAATCCACTGTAGTTTTCAAATGAAAGAGGAGCCATTTATATGCTTCCTAATTGATAAAGTAAACTGTGTGTGTTTAATATACTTTATGAATTAGAATTCATAATCTTATTTTTAAATATACAGTTTAGTTGAATTGATTCACCTTAGAAAAACATTAAGAAAATTCTTCATACTGCCTCATAACCTTTTCTTCTTCTCCTTCATTAAAAGTGCCTATCAAAACCTACCTTTCCTTCCAAGTGGAAACTATAAGGTGACCAAATTAATTTCACTATATTATTGATGTATGGCTCTTGGAAAATCATAAGGTTAATCAGTATCAGCATAATAATGATTGCTAAAAAATGCTGATGAATTAATGTATTCTAAAAAATATTTATATTAATTTAAGGGACACAAAACAATTTGAAAAGTATATGATAACTTTTTTTAGATGAGGTTTATATACCCCAGAGTGGTCATGAAGCAAAGACCATCCTACTCCAGATTTCCAAGTGCTAGATTTCCAAGCGTGCACCACCACACCCTTTACTTCAACCTCACATACCAGAGGGAACATAGGCAAAGCCTAGCAGTAGTTCAAAGGAGTCACAGTTAAGAGCTCAAAGCCCCTGGACCAGCCATGCTCTTAAGTGCATTCTTAGCCAATATAGCATATGTTGGTCTTATATATCTGAGACCTTGGGCACAGGTTTTCTTCTTATGTCAGTGTGCAAAGGAAGATAGAGGCTATCTTAAAGATGATTTCCTCACCTTAACTCTGCCTAGTTAGCTTTCATCCATTCTGTCATACATCCATTCTCCTAGTCATCTCTAGTAACTGGACTCAGAGTGTATAAAACTGCTGCAACATTTTGCAAGGGTTCCACCAGCAGTACGACAGTCACAAACCTGTGTGGTTATTTTGCAGCATAACATGAACAGGGTAGTGGTACTTTCTGCATCTTAAATTCATGTTTATAGTGTAGTAGCTTGTGATTAAAATTCCCGACGTTCACTTTTGGATTGGCTCATGGACTTCGCTGACATCTGGCAGGTCAGCTCTCTTTCACAGCTCAGATGAGTGCTAAGATAATGTTTTTTCACATGTAAACTGACTTGAATTGCTGAAATATTATTAGGACTGCCATAAGGAGAATTCACTGGAACAGGGTGAGAATAGCCACCACAAATATCCACATGAAACTTATCATAGACTAGATTATTAGAGACATATTTAATAGGTAATATCGCTTGTGAATAGTAATTAGAGTGAGAATGGGTAATGATAAGAAAGAGACAGAAATACTTTATAGAATGAATTGTATTTCTCCATCATCCACATGTTTGAGGATTCATTAGTATTGCAGAGTGTGACTATATTGCATATCCTAAGTAAATAAAAGAAGGTCATTAAGTAATTTCAAATGTGAAATGATTGGCACTCCTAAAAAAGAAAAAAAATTTTTAGCAAAGCCAGTTGCAGAAAGAAAACAATTTGAAGTTGTGGAGAAAGATTGAAAACCAAAGACAGAAGTATAAGATAAATCTAATCCTGCCTACACCTTGATGTAGGTTTCTAGCCACTGAAACTGTAAGAGAAAAAACCATTGTTGGTTAATCACCCCAGTCTTTAGTATGACAATAATAGCACTGGAAAATCAGGTAATATCTTCCTTCCTTGTTCCCCTTTTTAAATTAAGAAATTGAATTTTACTCCTTTGATATATTGAAGATGAAGGGTGGACATTAAAGTGATATAAAGAATATGAAACAAATTTTGTGTTTGACTGAATTTGAGTTTTCATTGTACTTCCCTATTGGGAAGCTGTGAAGATAATCTAGTCTGCTCCCCTGATATTCAGAGAGAGGCTTATACTGGAGGCAGAAATGAATTCTGAAGTAACATATAAAACATCAAAATTTTATTCAGTAATTGAGACTGTTCACAACCATCTAATCTTGGGATAAATTCATAGATATTGCTTTATATTGTTAGCTCTAATTATATTCCTATAAAATGCAATTGAATCTTCCTGAAAAATAGTCAAGATAAAACTCATATCAAGCCTTTACGAAGGTATGCAATGAATTTACAAGACACAAAGAAAAGGGAAACTGCTTAGGATCGAAGGAAAGAGTGAATTTAGACAGCATATGTATCATGGTGAATTAATATTCATTTGACAATTCTGTGATATTTTAAATACAAATTCAATTAGCATTACAACATGAATGAAATGGTTTGGAAAGAAACCATCGATAACTGTTTATACAGTGTCAGTTTTTAAAATATTTATGCATTTGTTTGTTTCTTTGAGACAGGTTCTCAGTGGAGCTATTTTTGAGTTGCTGCATAGCCCACCCTGACTTCAAACCATCTTTCCTCCTGCCTCAGCCTTGAGCACTTGGGACAGGTAAACTCCACAGTGCCTAGTTTATAGCTGCACTTTAAACAACACATCTATGACATTCACTGCAGGAGAGCAGAAGAAATGCACACAGATCATCTGAGTGGAAACCCCAGCTACAGAGGGACAGTAGTCTGGGTAGGACTTTGCCACTATAGCTTGCAGTCTGGGCTAAAAGCTGTAAAACCATAAAAAAGGATTCATGAGATTATAAGAATATGTTTACTCTGGAGCACTTTGCTTATAGTTTCAATGAGTCTAAGAGAGAAAATGGAGATTGTTAATGTTCCCCAATCTTGATTCTGTCACTGGTATATATGAAAACACAGTCTCATGTATGTAGAAAAAATATTCAGAGTCCCTTTAATAACTTAGTGTCCATATCATTTTTAGGTTTTTATCTCTATATATATTTTCTTCCCTGTGATTTAGTAAAGGTGAACATTTAAAAAATAATTTTGTACTCCATTTCAAATAATTTTCTAATTTACTTGACACAATTTAGTACATACAATTAAAACATGTAACTTCAAACATTAAAATAAGGGGTAGAAGACTTAAGATTTGACCCGGTGCTTCAATGTATGGGGACCCGCTCTCAGACCCACACTTCTCACATAAAGATTCATCTTTAATTCCACCACACTCAAGATGCAGTGGGAGGCAGGTACTGGAGAATCTTGGAAGCTTGCAGGTCAGCTGACCTGGAGTTTACATGGTCAAACAAAAGTCCTTTCTTCAAACAATGTAGAAGTTAAGGACTGGTATCTGAGGTTTTCCCTCTATTCTCTATACACTCACACACAAACACTCACGCCTACATAAATGTTCACACACACATACATACACACTGAATACATATACACACCTCATATGCACATAAAAATAATTAGAAGATAAAAATCATCAAAAATTTCCTAAACTCTTTCTTGAAGTCTATGGAAACCTTCATGCTTTTCAATTTACTTTTTAGATACATAAAATAGAGTGTTGTAGGCATTGATGTGGGAAAACATGCTGGCAATGTGAAGTCTTTTCAGAATTGGCCTCTGTAAAAGTCGACAACTTCTCAAGTTTTTGAAGTGCTGCATAAAAATATCAAACTGCAAAGATGCACTTCTAGAAATTATAAGTAATTTGTGCATCAAACAATATGTACAATAGTACTATACCGTAAATTAGACCAGCTGCTTATGCCTACCATTACAGCTGGTTGCAAAGTATATAATTTATGTTTCCTGCAGCACCAAATAGGAAGGATTTTTAAAACTGTGTTCATGCTTTTTATAAAGAGCCTTTTCCTGTCTTATTTTAACTATTGTAGCTCTAAAGAAGTGATATTTATCATCTTTGTTATTGGTAATCTATTTATATTATAGTTGAAGGGCCTATGGTCATCTTTTAAGTGGACTTAGAGATATGTTTGTCCTCGTGATTTTCTTAAAATATGAGTTTATTTTAATTTTATAAAAGGCACTGGCAATGACTAACAAAAGGATATTTGGTTCAAGGTGGTCAGGCAGAGATGACTGGCCACATTAGTGGAAGCCCATGAACTGTAGACTAGTGACTGTGGCGGCCCCATGGAAATAGACTAGGCCTTCTGGATATAGAAGACAGTTGTTTGGCTTGAACTGTTTGGGGGGCATCCAGACAGGGGAATCAGAATCTGTCCCTAGTGCATGGGCAGGCTTTTGGGAATACGGTGCCTGTGGTGTGACGCCTTGCACAGTCTTGGTGCTGTGGGAAAGGGCTTGGACCTGCCTAGGCTCAGTGTACCAGGCTCTGCTGACTCCCTATGGGAGACCTTGATTTGGGAGATGTGGGAATGTGGGGTGGCTTGGGAGAGAGGGCTGGGGGGGGGTGGGAGGAGGGAGAAGGTGGTATCTGTGGGTGGTATGTAGAGTGAATAGAAATTTTCTTAATAAAGAAAAATGAAAAAAAAAGAATATAAATGAGAAAAAAGCTCTATTTACTAAAAAAAAAAAAAATGTAAGGAAGCAATGCTTTGCACTGATGGACCATGAGCAAGTTTTAGCATTATGCTTTTGTATTTGTTTTGCTATTTCCTAGAGGAATGTGTATTTAGTTGATAACAACTAATATGAAGTATATTTGTACAATATTCCCAGTGCTGTATAATAAACCATCTCAAAATCGGCAGAATTCAATGTAGAATAACAGTTTAGAAAAATGGTATCAAACAAACTTGTTTTGTGGTAAAAAGACATTTGTGATTTCTATATGAATCAAACATTGGACTGAGAAACAAATGAACCATGCTTTGCCTTAAATGCTTATGTTCTGTTATTTTGCATAATGATATCTGATATGACTCAGAAATGCCCCCTCCTCAATTTACTTGTTGAAAATTAATGGGCAATGTGATGGTATTGAGAGGAAGAGACCTTGTGAGACCTTTAGGACATGAGAGGTCTTCTCCCTTGTAACCACGATAAACCTCAGAAACAACAAAGCCTATTAATATCTTGATTGTGGGCTTCCTGGACTCTCAAAAAGTGACAAATAAGTTTGGGTTCCTTATGAGTCGTGTAGTGGATAACATGATTTTATACCTGTGTACACAATAACTAAGTATGATCCTCTATGTGGAAATGTTTAAGTAGTAGAAATGTTGGGAAATGATTAGGTCATGAATGATGATTGTCAAAAACATGGAACAGGATTTCCCCGAGGCCCATGAGAGCTTATCTGCTTCTTTTACAATCTAGATACATACTAGGAGAATGAAACAGAAAATGAGCCCTCATCAGACATCTAATTTTCTAGCCCTTCAATCCTGGATAATACAGACTGTAAAATGGTGGAAAATGCATTTATATATATAATATATATAATATAAAGTAATATATATATATATATATATATATATATAATATATATATATATATTACTAAATAGAAGATACTTTGGTAAAGAATACTAAAGAACTAAGGTCAGCCAGAAAACATCTGTATAATGGTGACCTAATCTGGAATCCATATTTGCCTAAAGACAATAAAAAAACTTTACATTAGTGGAAACCTGCATATGGATGCTTATGCTAGATTGTTTCCTGAACTTGGAGCAGTTGAAAAGTCCTTTGTTGGTTAAGTGGATAAACTATAGTGTTTTGAGACAATGGAATATTATTCAGAGTTCAAATTACATCAACAATTATATCAGATGCAAGAAACATGAATGGCGATCAGCAAATGAAAGAAGGCCATCTGAGAATTGATATATTGTGTAATTCTAAGATATAATTAATATTCAGCATTATTAAAATTATGGAGATATTGTTAAAAATCAATAATTGTGGAGGGTCTGGGAGTTAGGGTTAGACAGGCATCACATATCAAGTTTTCAATAAATAAAATGATTTTGTCATTTTACAAAGATGGTTTCATGTTATTATAAGTATGCCCAAACCAATGAATTACATAATTTAACTGTCAATTTTAGCTTACTAATGGAAAGTCAACATAATCAAGCTTTACTAAATTTTAAATATTGAAGTATAAACATATATGCATATAACCCAACTAAATTCAAATAATTGTTATGCATTTGAAATATAGACAGATTAGGCTTTAATAAATTATATCACATAATTAATGACTATGTGAATGATATGACATGATTTATGATATGATTTATATAACAGAAAAATGATTAATTAGACTCTATCTGAATTTTGCATAGCATTTTTCTGTGATTTTTCTATGATTGAAACTAAAATACAAATATGTTCAGTCATCTACCTATATATGTAAATATCATATGGAAAATTCAATGTTATATACTAAATATGCCATTACACTCTCATAAAATTATAATGAAGCTACAAAATTTGTTACACCCAGTAATCTCTTAGAGTAGTGACCTCTTGACTATCAAATCATGGCAGCAAACTTACCAGTTTGGGGTCACATGCAATTGACAGTTAATAAGACTATAGCACATTTGATTGTGCAACATATGTAATACTTGATAATTATCATATGGTCTACTGGCTTATATATCTTCATTGTTTTCCTAGAGTATATTCTTACTACTTATAAAGAATAACTTTACTTTAAAATACTATTTTGTTCATAGAAATGTGGATTAATGTCAGGGTCTTCAATTCGATTCCATTGGTCCACATGTTGGTTTTTATTCCAGTACCAAGCTGTTTTTATTACTATAGCTCTATAGTAGAGCTTGAAGTCAGGGAGCATGATGCCTCCAGAGGTTGCTTTATTATACAGGATTCTTTTAGCTATCCTAGGTTTTTGTTTTTCCATATGAAGTTAAGTATTGTTTTTTCTAAGTATGTGAAGAATTGTGTTGGGATTTTGATGGGGATTGCATTGAATCTGTAGATTGTTTTTGGTAAGATTGCATTTTTACTATGTTGATTCTACCTATCCATGAGCATGGGAGATCTTTCCATTTTCTGATATCTTCTTCAATTTCTTTCTCCAGAGACTTACAGTACTTATCATACAGGTCTTTCACTAGTTTAGTTAGAGTTACCCCAAGGTATTTTATATTATTTGTGGCTATTGTAAAGGGTGATGTTTCTCTGATTTCTTTCTCAGACCCTTTTTCATTTGTAGATAGGAGAGCTACTGATTATTTTAAGTAAATCTTGAATCCTGCCACCTTACTGAAGGAGTTTATCAGCTGTAGGAGTTCCCTGGTAGAATTTTTGGGGTCACATGCAATACAGAAGTAATTATACTTGGCATGGTAGGGATGAAAATATTTGTGAGGTGGTACCCATAAATTATTCATTTCAGAAGCTGTAGAGAAATATTTAAAGTGCATATTTATAATTCCTCAAAACATAAGTAGAAAGGTTTCTCTGAAGGAATATTTTTATATTTTGTTCTTATCCTCTATATATTTTGAATAAAAAATTCAGTTATGTTCTTCTAAAAAAATATTATTTTGTGTTTCACTATCAGCAGCCTCATATACTTAATTTCCACTACATGTCTTAATGGTTTTATTTTCTATTGTTGATTTAATTTATACTTCCTTTGACCATCATGGCACTTAAGCACATATCCTATAAATGTTTACAGTAAGATATCACATTACATAACTTATGTAGAATGCAATAAATATATAAAAATATACAAGTATAAAATAAAAATATTAAAAACTAAAAATATAAAAGTATAAAATGGAAAATCAGTGTTGATTCTTGCTTAAAAGTAAAGATCAATGATGAGATTGGTAAAATATCTACTTTATTGAAAGCAACAAGAGAGGCCATTCCAGGCAGGGAAGACGGTAAGGTAGCTGCAGACCCTCACCTCTCCTTATGTTCCTCCAAGTCCAATCCTCAATCGATTCCCAGCTCTGCAACAGAACACCTGCTGCAGCTCCCTTCCTCTTCTGTCACCATCTTCAGTTGACCCCACAGATCTCCCTCTCCTAAGCTCCTTTCAAAAACCTGTTGCTTCATTCCCTCCTCAATCCCCAACTCTTGAAGGCACTTCCTGGAACTCATACTCACTCCAACCTTGGAATCAGGTAGGCAAATTGCAGACCATCGCATCTCCCTCTCCTCTTCCATGTATAATCCTTCAGCCTCATCCCCAGCTCTAAAGCAGAACACCTCCTAGAGCCTACCTTCTCAGCCTGGACTCATCTCCAGAGCATCATACAGATCTTCCACTAAAAACTTCCTTCTTCCTACTTATTGTCCCAGCCTCCAACTCCAGCAGGAACTATCTGGCAACCCACAGGTCACTTTGATCAGATAAGCAAGTGGGGTAACTAAAGTTGTTTAAATCTCCCTCCATTCTTGCAAGTCCAATACCCCAGTTTCATGCCCAGCTCTCTAGCAGACCTTTTGCGCTGGCTTCTGACCCCATTCCCAGGGACTAACTAAGCAGATCCTGGTATAACACTCTTCTTTCCTCCCTCTTATGAAGCCCTTCCACAACACTCATCACATCCTCATTTCTAAGTATTAGATCTCAATACCCAGAAATACATTTTATCTAAAACCCCCAGTGTCTACACATATCAGAATCTCATAAGATTCTCCCAGTCAACACACAACCACTAAACCCTCCTAAGAATCAGAAGGAAATAGAAACCAAATAACAAAACATCCACTCAAAATTAAGACATGGCCAGATGTCAATATATGCATTTCAATCTTCCCAAAACTTGACACAATGAAAACAACAAAATCAATAGTAGCCAGGACAATATGCCTACATGAGACCCCGGCAACCCTACCACAATAGGCCAAGAATATTCCAACATAACTAAAACACAAGTAAAAAAACCTTAAAGCAGCCTTTATGCATATGATAAATTTTTTTAAAGAAATGAATGAATCCCTTAAAGAAACCTATGAACATACAAACAAACTGTGGAAGGAAAAGATAAAAACTCCCCAATACCTGAAAGTGGAAATAGAATCAATAAAGAAAATGAAAACAGGGAAATATGGAAATGAAAAATATGGGAACTCTAATAGGAACCACAATGGCAAGTTTGACCAATAGAAAACCAGATCTGGAAGAGAGAACCTCAGGCATTGACGAAATGTAAGAAATGTCAATCAAATAATATGTTAAATCTAACATAATCTTGGCAGAGAAGATCCAGGAAATCTGGAACACCAATGAAAAGACCAAATCTAAGAGTAATACCTATAGAGGAATGAGAAGAAACAAAGGTTAAAAGCACAGACAATACCTATCAAGGTATAAAAAGTATTCAGAATGCCAAATAAATTTGACCAGAAAAGAATTTCCACTTGGTACACTATAATAAAATCACTACATATATAGAACAAAGAAAGGATATTAAAAGCTAAAAGGGGGAAAGACCAAGTAACATAGGGAGTCAGACCTATTATAATTGCACTTGACAGCCCAAGAGAGATCCTAAAAGTCAGAAAGCCCTGGAGGATGTGATGCAGAATCTATTAGACCATAAATGTCATCCAAGATTACCCAGCAAAATTTTCAGTCACCATAGGTGGACAAAATACGATATTCCATAATAAAAATAGATTTAAGCAATATCTATCTACAAATCTAAAAATGGTAGTAGAAACTAAACTCCTACCTAATGAGGTTAACTCTGCTCAAGAAAACACAAGAATAAATAATCCTAGACAAGCAAAGTCAAAAAGAGGAATCACATATTTATACACACACACTACTACCATCACCACCATCAACAATAGCACCAACAACAATATTACAGGAATGAACAATTTTTGGTCATTGATATCTCTTAACATCAACAGTCTCAATTCCCTAATAAAAAGACATAGACTATCAGAATGGATGTGAAAATAGGATTCATCCTTCTGATGCATCTAAGAAATACATCTTACCACTAAAGTTAGATATCACCTGAAGAAAAAGGGTTCAAAAAATATTCCAAGAAAATGGTCCTATGAAAAAGCTGATATAGCCATTTTAGAGTGTGATAGCTATATTTAATATGAGACAAATATATTTCTTAGGTCCAAGTGGACCAAAGACCTCAACATAAATCCAGCTACTCTGAAGCTGCTAGAAGTGAAGGTAGGAAGTAGTCTTGAACACATTGGCATAGGAGATCACTTCCTAAATATAACATAAGTAGCACAGACATTGAGAGAAACAATCAGTCAATGGGACCTCTTGAAACTGAGAAGCTTTTGTAGAGCAAAGGACACAGTCAAAAGGCAAAGCAACAGCCTACAGAATGGGAAAAGATCTTCACCAACCCCACATCTGACAGAGGGCTGATATCCAGGATATATAAAGAACTCAAGAAATTAGACATCAAAATGCCCAACAGTCCAATTAAAAAATGGGCTATAGAACTAAACAGAGAATTCTCAACAGAGGAAACTCAAATGGCTGAAAGACATTTAAGGAATTGCTCAACATCCCTAATCATCAGGGAAATGCAAATCAAAACAACTTTGAGATACCACCTTATGCCTGTCAGAATGGCTAAGATCAAAAACACTAAAGACACCTTATGCTGGAGAGGATGTGGAATTAGGGGAACTCACCTCCACTGCTGGTGGGAATGCAAGCTTATACAACCACTTTGGAAATCAATATGGCGCTTTCTTAGAAAATTGGGAATCAATCTCACCCAAGATCCAGCTATACCACTCGGGCATATACCCAAGGAATGCTCAATCATACCACAAAGGCACTTGCTCAGCTATGTTCATATCAGCATTGTTTGTAATAGCCCAAACCTGGAAACAACCTAGATGCCCTTCAACTGAAGAATGGATAAATAAAACGTGGTACATATATACAATGGAATACTACTCAGCAGAGAAAAACAATGACATCATGAGGTTTGCAGGCAAATGGATGGATCTAGAAAAAATCATCCTGAGTGAGGTAAGCCAGACTCAGAAAGACAAATATGGTATGTACTCACTCATAGGAGGATACTAGATGTAAAACAAAGGATGACTAGACTACTACTCACAACTCCAGGGATGCTGCCTAGTAAAATGGACACCAAGAAAGACACGGGGATCACCCAATGACAGAGAAATGGATGAGATCTACATGAACAGCCTGGACATGAGTAGGGGTAATGAAGGGTGAGGGTCGAGGGAAAGAGAGCTTGGGGGAGCGGGAGATCCTAGCTGGATCAAGAACAGAGGGGTTGAACAAGGAATAAAAGACCATGATAAATGAAGACCACATGAGAATAGGAAGAAGCAACGTGCTAGCGAGGCCCACAGAAATCCACAAAGATATCTCCACAATAGACTACTGGCAATTGTTGAGAGACAGCTGGAACTGACCTACTCTGGTGATAGGATGGCCAAACACCTTAATAGTCATGCTAGAAACCCCATCCAATGAGTGAGGGAACAGGATGCAGAGATCCACAGCCAGGCCCCTGGTGGAGCTCCAAGAGTCCAATAGGCTAGAAAGAGGAGGGTTTGTATGAGCGAGAATTGTTGAGACCAAGGTTGGAAAAAGCACAAGGACAAATAGCCAAACGAATGGAAACACATGAACTATGAACCAATAGCTGAGGAGCCCCCAGCTGGATCAGGCCCTCTGAATAAGTGAGACAGTTGATTAGCTTGATCTGTTTTGGAGGCATCCAGGCAGTGGGACTGGGTCCTGTCCTCAGTGCATGAGTTGGCTGTTTGAAACCTGGGGCTTATACAGGGACACTTGGCTCAGCATGAGAGGAAGGGACTGGACCTGCCTGCACTGAATCTACCAGGTTGAACTCAATCCCCAAGGGAGTCTTTGCCCTGGAGGAGATGGGAATGGGGGTTGGGCTGGGGGGAAGATGTGGGGGGAGTGGTGAGAAAAAAGTAATCCAGGGCTGATATGTAAAATTATATTAAATTATAAAAGAAAAAAGAAAAAGCTGGTACAGCCATTTTAGTATGTGATAAATATATTTAATATGTGACAAATATATTTCAAAACTATTCAGAATGATAGAGAAAGGCAATCCATACTCAGAAAGTTTTACCAAGAGAGCATTTCAATTCATTTATTCCCCAAACACAAGGGCACCCAATTTTGTAAAAGTAATACTACTACAGCTTAAATCACAACTGACTATCACAGACTGATAGCAAAGGATTTCGATATCTAATTCTTGCCAATGCAGAGGTCAACCAGACAAAAACTAAACAGAGAAGTACTAGAGCTAACTGAAGTTATAAGGCAAATGGCTCTAACAGATACTTACAGAGTATTTCACACAAATACAAGAGAATATACCTTTTTCTCAGCAACTCATGGAACTTTCTTCAATATTGATGATTTACTAAGACACAAAACAAGTCTCAACAGATATAAGAAAATAAAAATAACCTCTTGCATCTTATCTGACCACAAGATATAAAGCTGGATATCAACAAAATCAGAAACAAAGATTACAAAGTTATGGAAACTGAAAAGCTCTCTATTAAATAAAAATGAGTAAAGAAAAAAATAAAAGAAATTAGCTACTTTGTAACACAAATCTTAAAAGGTCTTATAATAAAAAACCCAGAGCCAGATATTGGGGTGAAAACTGAAAGATCAGAGACGCAGAACAGTCAGCCACTAGTTCTTACCTCTACAAAATCCTCAGTCTCAAGTGAGAGAGTTCCTATTTTCTCATTCCTTATATACCTTTCTGTGTCCTGCCATATTACTTCCTGTGATTAAAGGCACGTGTCACCACTGTCTGGTTCTGTTTCTCTCAAGTAGCCCAGTGTGGCCTTGAACTCACAGATTATCTCTGCCTCCGGAGTGATAGGATTTAAGGTGATTGCCACCACTGCCTGCCCTCTATGTCTAATTTAGTAGCTGGCTCTGTGCTCTGATCCCCAGATAAGCTTTATTTGGGTACACAATACATTACAACACTACTTTCTAGAATTGAATGAAAATGAATAGATAATATACCCAAACTTACGTGGCACAATGAATAGTGCTCTGAATCAAGTTTTTAGCACTAAGTGCTTACATTGCAAAGAAGTAAAAATAAATAAGATGGAGAACTCCCAAACCACCAACTGAAGAGCACACTAAAAGCTCCAGAAAAAAAATAAATGATAACCAATAGGAGTAGATGGCAAGAAATAATCAGATTCAGGGAAGAAATCAATAAAATAGAAGTAATTAGAACAGTACAACAGATCAACGAAACAGTGAGTTGATTCTTTGAGAAAAACAATTAGATTGGCAAACCCTTATCAAATCAACTAAAAAATAAAATAGAAGTTCAAAATTAGAAAATAAAGGGCAACATAACAGTCACTGAGGAAATCCAGAGAATTATAAAACTATACTTCCAAATGCTGTACTCCATCCAATTGAAACATCTAAAAGAAATGGGTAATTTTCTCCACACATTCTTCTTAGCATAGTTAAATGAATATCAGATAAGGAATTTAAATAAATCTATAACCACTAGTTAAAATAATACAATCGTGAAATAGCCTTCCAATTAAGAAGAGTCCAAGGCCAGATGGTTTTAGTGCAACATTCTACCAGAGTTTCAAAGAAGAGTTAATACGAATACCACTCAAAATATTTAGCAAAAGAGAAACAGGAGAAGCATTGTCCTATTCTTTTTATGAGGCCACAGTTTCCCTAATACAAAGTTCATAAAGACTGAAAAAATAGAGTTGTAGATCAATTTCCATCATGAACATAAATGCAAAAATACTCAATAAAATACTGGCAAACAGCCTGGGTGGTGGTGGCACACACCTTTAATCCCAGCACTCAGGATGCAGAGGCAGGCAGTTCTCTGTGAGTTCGAGGCCAGTCTGGTCTACAAAGCAAGTTCCAGGAAGGGTGCAAAGCTACACAGAGAAACCCTGTCTTGAAAAACCAAAAACAAAAAAACAAACAACAAAAAAAAAAAAAAAAAAAAAAAAAAAAAAAAAAAACCTGGCAAACTGAATCCAAGAAATCATCCAACATAATCAAGTGGATTTCATCCTAGAGTTGTAGGGATTGTTGAATATACAGAAATTGATCAATGTAATGTACCATACAAAAATTGAAAGAAAAAAAAACACATATAATCATCTCATTAGATGCAAAAATGCCCTTTGACAAAGCCTAAAACCTCTTCATAATAAAAAGTACTGGAGAGACTAGGAATACCAGGGACATACGTCAATATAATAAAGACAGTTTGCAGCAAACTAATAGTCAATATCAACTTAAAGAGAGAGAAACTCAAAGCAACTAAAATGAAGTACAAAGCAAGGTAGTTCACTCTCTCCATTCCTATTCAATATTGTACTTGAACTCTTAGCTAGAGTAGTAAGACAATGGAAGGAGATCAAAGGGATACAAATTAGGATGGAAGAAGTTAACATATATTAATTTGCAGATGTAATGATACTATGCATAAGTGACCCAAAAATTTCTGCCAAGAAATTTCTTAAACTGATAAACATTTTCTGCAAACTACAGGAATACAAAATTAACTAATAAAAATAATTTGCCCTCCTGTATACAAATTACAAATGGACTGAGGAAGAAATCAGGGAAATAACACCTTTCACAATAGCCTCAAACAATATAAAATACCCTGTGGTATCTTTTGCCAATCAGTTGAAAGCATTTTATGACAAAAATCTCATCAGTGATGAAAGAAATTGAAGAAGATATCAAAAAATGAAAGATTTCCCATTATGATGTATCAGAAGGATTAATATTGTAAAAAAGAAAAAAAAATGCCATCCTAACAAAAGTAATCTACAGATTCAATACAGTTCCCCTCAAAATTCCAGCACAGTTCATAGATTCTGAAAGGACAATATTCAGCTTCCTATGCAAACACAAAAAGTCTAGGAAAGCTTAACAGTCCAGAAGGAAAAAGAAAAACAAATGAATAAACAAACAAACAAACAAAAACAGTCAAATAAGCAGAAAGAACTCTTCCTCCCCCCAAAATTTAGTCAATTAATCAATCAATCTATTAATGAAACAGACAAAAAAATGCTGGAGTAATGACCATCCCTGTTTCAAGTTATACTACAAACCTATAATAATAATAATAAAAAGAATGGTGTTTTCATAAACAGACATACTGATCAATGGACTTGAAGACTTATACATAAATCCAACTTCCTATGAACAGCTGACTTATGATAAAGAGTCCAGAAATACACACTGGAAAAAAAAATCCTCAACAAATGGTGTTGGTCAAATTGGATGTAGAAGAATCAAAATAAATCTATAATTATCACCCTGCAAAAATTAATTGCAAATGGGTCAAAGACCTCAAAATAAAACAGGAAAAACTGAACCTGATAGAGTAGAAAGTGGGGAGTAGCTTTGAACTCATTGACACAGGAAAAGTCTTAATAGAATACCATTGACATTTTGATGGGGATTGCATTGAATCTGTAGATTGCTTTTGGTAAAATTGCCATTTTTACTATGTTGGTCCTGCCTATCCATGAGCATGGGAGATCTTTCCATTTTCTGACATCTTTTTCAATTTCTTTTTCAGGGACTTAAAGTTCTTGTCATATAGGTCCTTCACTTGCTTGGTTAGTGTTACCCCCAAGGTATTTTAGGTCATTTGTGGCTATTTAAAGGGTGATATATCCTTGATTTCCTTCTCAGATTCTTTGTCCATTGTATATAGGAGGGCTACTGATTTTTTGGAGTTGATCTTGTATCCTGCTATGTTGCTGAAGGTGTTTATAAGCTTTATCAGTTCCTTGGTGGAATCTTTGGGGTCATTCAAGTATACTATCATGTCATCTGCAAATAGGGAAAGCTTGACTTCTTCCTTTCCAATTTGTATCCCCTTAATCTCCTTATGTTGTCTTATTGCTCTGTCTAGAACTTCAAGTACTATATTGAATAAGTATGGGGAGAACGGGCAACCTTGCCTCATTCCTGATTTTAGTGGAATTGCTTTGACTTTCTCTCCATTTAATTTGATGTTGGCTGTTGGCTTGCTGTAAATTGCCTTTATTATGTTTAGGTATGTTCCCTGTATTCCTGATGGCTCCAAGACTTTTATCATGAAGGATTGCTCAACATCCCTAATCATCAGGGAAATGCAAATCAAAACAACTCTGAGATACAACCTTATGCCTGTCAGAATGGCTAAGATCAAAAACACTGAAGACTCTTTATGCTGAAGAGGATGTGGAACTAGGGGAACTCTCCTCCACTGCTGGTGGGAATGCAAACTTGTACAACCACTTTGGAAATCAATATGGCGCTTTCTTAGAAATTTGGGAATCAATCTCACCCAAGATCCAGCTATACCACTCTTAGGCATATATCCAAGAAATGCTCAATCATACCACAAGAGCACTTGCTCAGCTATGTCCACATCAGCATTGTTTGTAATAGCCCAAACCTGGAAACAACCTAGATGCCCTTTAACTGAAGAATGGATGAATGAATTATGGCATATATACACAATGGAATACTACTCAGTAGAGAAAAACAATGACATCATGAGGTTTGCAGGCAAATGAATGGATCTAGAAAAAATCATCCTGAGTGAGGTAAGCCAGACTCAGAAAGACAAATATGGTATGTACTCACTCATAGGAGGATACTAGAGGTGGAACAAGGACGACTGGACTGCTACTCACATCACCAGGGAGGTTACCTAGAACACAGGACCCCAAGAAAGACTTGAGGATCACCCAATGACAGAGAAATGACTGAGATTTACATGAACAACCTGGACATGAGTGGGGGTAATGAAGGGCAAGGGTCGAGGGAAAGAGAGCCTGTGGGAGCGGGAGATCCCAGCTGGATCAAGAAAAGCAAGGGAGAACAAGGAATAGGAGACCATGGTAAATGAAAACCACATGAGAAAAGGAAGAAACAAGGTGCTAGAGAGGCCCACAGAAATCCACAAAGATACCCTCACAATAGACGGCTGGCAATGGTCGAGAGACAGCCGGAACTGACCGACTCTGGTGATGGGATGGCCATACACCCTAATAGTCGTGCCAGAAACCCCATCCAAGGACTGAGGAATCTGGATGCAGACATCCATGGCTAGGTCCCAGGTGGAGCTCCGGGAGTCCAATTAGCAAGAAAGGGAAGGGTTTATATGAGCGAGAATGGTTGAAACCAATGTTGTAGAAAGCACAGGGACAAATAGCCAAACGAATAGAAACACATGAACTATGAACCAATGGCTGAGGGGGCCCCCAACTGGATCAGGCCCTCTGAATAGATCTCTGAAGTATTCTAAGGCCACCTGGCCAAACATCCTAATTGTCATGCTGGAATCCCCATCCAATGACTGAGGGAACAGGATGCAGAGATCTACGGTCAGGCCCCATGTGGAGCTCCAGGAGTCCAGTTGGTGAGAAAGAGGAGGGTTTGTATGAGCGAGAATTGTTGAGACCAAGGTTGGAAAAAGCACAGGGACAAATAGCCAAACGAATGGAAACACATGAACTATGAACCAATAGCTGAGGAGCCCCCAGCTGGATCAGGCCCTCCGGATAAGTGAGACAGTTGATTAGCTTGATCTGTTTTGGAGGCATCCAGGCAGTGGGACTGGGTCCTGTCCTCAGTGTATGAGTTGGCTGTTTGAAACCTGGGGCTTATACAGGGACACTTGGCTCAGCATGAGAGGAGGGGACAGGACCTGCCTGGACTGAACACTACCAGGTTGAACTCAATCCTGGGGAGTCTTTGCCCTGGAGGAGATGGGAATGGGGGGTGGGCTGGGCGAAAGGCGGGGGTGGAGGGGGGAAGAACAAGGGAATCCGTGCTGATATGTAAAATTAAATTTAATAAATAAATTTAAAAAATGGAAAAAAAAGATGAATGAATGAAAAAAAAGAATACCATTGGCAAGGGCACCAAAAGACCTTATGAAACAATAAGCTTCTGTAATGTAATGGACACTATCCTTAGAACAAAGTGGCAGCCTACACAGTGAGAAAAGATTTTTACCAACTCCAGATATGATAGAGGGTCAGTATCCAAAATATATAACTAACACAAGAAACTATATGTCAAGAAACTACATATTGGGAAAAAGAACAATAATTATGATTTGGGGGTCATAGTAGCAAATGGCTTTTAATTGTCAGGAAACTGAAAATATCATTGTGGACATCCAGTAACAGTAGATACTTACGGAGGTCAGATGATCAGTGGGTGTTTAGCAAAGTCTGACTTAGTGCGGTTTGAGTGGGTCCTTGAAATACTCATCCTGTTCCCCTCCCCAGTGTCAGAATGCATTTTTGGGATAGATACACTTAGAAGTTAGAAAAATTCCTTACATTAGTTCCTTGAATGGTGGTTTGGAGGGAGGACCAGAAGGAGCGTGATGGAGATGAGGAGATGGAGAAACATAAAAATACATGTTGTTTGTATTTTGCAAATATTGCAAATATTATAATGGTATCTAACACATATGCTGATTAAAAAATAACCAAAAATGTTAAGGATTGTACAATTTGCTTGAAACCCCAGTTCTAGGGAGAACACAGAAGACTGCCTAGATCTAACAGGATAGAGAACTTAGCTTAGCTTATTTGGCACATTGTAGGCAAATAAGAGACTTTGTCTGAAAAAAAGTAAAAATAAGAATAAAAAGGAGATGAGGATATAATATGGCAAGCAATGCATAAGGAATAAAATGTAATGTTTTCTCTGGTTTCCATCTGTACTGACATGCAAATGCAGAAACATACAGTCACATAGAAACACTCATACACAAATGAACACATGCAAACACACAATATCTCCCTCATATCTGCTGTCCCTGATTTCACAAGTACATGCTTTTGTATATGTGATCTGATTCCTTGAGGATAACATTAGTGAAAGTCATCATCTGCAAAGTTCAGACATGGGGTACAAGTAGTCTGAGTGGGTACAATACCAGCTTCTGGAAAAAAAACCCAGATGTTTGGCCAATACCATTTCTTAATATTGGTTAGGTAAAATATTGTACATATATGTAGGTAAGAAGAGCCTTTTAGGAGTATATCTGCATTGAGTTGTATGACAAATATTGCTACAAGTGATTCTTAAATAACCAACCTGTACTTGTGGATGGGGAGCAAATTCCATGTCTATAGAAGGCATGTTATCCAATCATGTTGCTATTTACTTGTCTCTGAACTTGTTAAAAACACATATGCTATTTACATATCTCTTAGTGGATAAAAACGTATATGCCAATAAAGTGAATGTGAGCTTCCAAACAAAAAAAAATCATGTGAAATCACATGATCCAATCAGCTAAAGCTACCCTTAGCAGAAAACAAAAACAAAAAAGCCGACGCTTTGGATATTCTGATAACAATTCTCAATTGATCTGACAGAATCACAGTAATAAAATCAGTATGCTACTGACACAAAGATTTGAAAATGAATGGGGCAGAATAGAGAGGGGAAATATTGGTTTAAATAGTATGTCAACTCCACATAGTTAAAAGGGAGGTTCATTTTGTGGGGTAACTTACAAGTGAAGGGATAGGTTACAGGGTCTAGGAAAGGGTAGCACAGTCCAGCAGTGTTCTCTGGAGAACTCTGCTCCATCTACCTCCAGTGTCCAGGAACCAGGAACCAAGAGAGCTCGCGCATCTGGATCTTGGGTCTTTAGTGTCCTCTCTCTGCTCTGCCTTGTAGGCGTGACAGTTACCAAAGCCACAAAGGGGGTGGTACTTCCAGATCAAAGCTGGAACGGCTACCCGCTACAGGGAAACAAACCCACAGAACTTCTGATGAATTGTCAAAAAGAATATAGTAGAGATAAGACAGTAACCTTAATAAATAGTGCTTGGAAAAGCTGAATTTCCATGGATAGAAGAATAAAACTATGTCCACACATCTAACCTTACACAAAATTAATACAAACTGGATTACAAACCTCAATTTAAGAGCTAAAGTTTCAAAAGTACTATTGGAAATCATTGTTAAAATACTTCATAATAGAGGCATAAGTGTAGATTTTTCTGAGTAAGATTTCTAGTGGCTTAGGCTATAACCTCAAGAATTAAAAAATGGAAAAAATATAACAGAGAAATGAGATTAAATGAAATTAAGAAGCTTCTGTACCACATAGGAAACAGACAGCAAAGGGAAAATTTTTGATGGAAGGATGAAGAACATCACCAACTTCTCACCACATACATCACACAGATTTTATCCAAAATATATAAACACCTGGAATAGTTAAATACCAAAATATTATTTGACCAGTAAATGGGCTAATGGATTTTCAAAAGAAGAAATACAAATGGCCTTTAAAATCCTGTAAAATTTTCAACAACTTTAGCCATCACTGAAATGTAAATTTAAACTGTATTGTGATTCTATTCACTCTAATCAGAAAGGCTTATTAGAGGATCCTTATGAGGTCTACTAATAATGCAGGAGTCAGTGTCCAACCAGCCATCTGTTCTCACCAACCAAGCTTCTTAGTATCAAGACTGAATTGCACTCAAATGAGTTGTTGTCCAAGGATATCCCAAGAAAATCCTTAAACAAACAACTCAGAAAGTTGCTAAGAATATTGATTGCTCTCCACAAAAAGGAGTGGAGGTTAGAGGTCAATACCTATACAACTCATTGAACATGGAGATGGAGAAGTTGAACCAATGCCTACATGGAGCCTCCAAATATACATTCTAGTACCTTGCTGCAGGAAGGTACTCTGCAGGCTACTAAAGCAGAAACATAGATACCAACCCAGCCACAAAAGCTTTGACCTCCAATCTGTCCAGTCTGCAAAATATGCTAAGGCAATAGTGGCACAGAACTTGTAGAAGTAGTAAACCAATGTCTGACTTGAAGTAAGGCCCCCTCCACAAGACAGAACCTATACATGACACTGCTTGGATGACTAAGAACCAGATATTAGTTAGTCCAGAGAACTGGGGCAAACTCAAGTACTACTGATCTCAAAAGAATATCAATGGAATGACTCCTAATGATATTCTGCTGTACTCGTAGATCAGTGCCTTATTCAGTCATCATCAGAGTTCCTTCCTCCTGCAGCAGATAGGAACTGATGCAGAGACCAACAAGCCAGACATTATTCAGAGAAAGAAAGAGAGAGAGAGAGAGAGAGAGAGAGAGAGAGAGAGAGAGAGAGAGAGAGAGAGAGAGTTGTGAGTCCTTGGAACACACAGTTCTAAGTTGGATATTTCCATCAAATTCCTCCCCTCAGAGCTCAAGCAACCCTGCAAAGGATGAGGCAGAAAGAGTGTAAGATCCAGAGGGTACAGAGACACCAGGAGAACAAGGACCTCTGAATCAACTAAGCAAGGCTCATACAAACTCAGAGAAACTGAAGCAGCAAGCACAGGACCTACATAGGTCTGCACAAGGTCTTCATCATATATATTATAACTTTCAGCTCAGTGCTTTCGTGGGACTTCTGAGTTTGTGAATGATTGGGTTTTTGCTTCTTGTGCCTGTTCTTAGGACTGCTTTACTTCTCTTGGGTAGCCTTGTTCAGCCTTGATGTGATGGTTTTGACTATATCTTGTTATATTTTATTTTTTCAAGCTTCTCTGTTATTTCCTTGAAAGCTGTTCTTTACTTATGACAGACAGAAAGGGAATAGATCTGGAGAGGAAAGGATTAAGGAAGGAACAGGGAGAAATAGAGGGAGGGGAAACTATAATCAGGATATGTATGAGAAAAGATCGTATTTCAGTAAAAAGAAAAAAATGAAGAGAGAGACAGTGGGAGACTGAGAGAGAGAGAAAGAGAAAGAGAAAGAGAGAGAGAGAGAGAGAGAGAGAGAGAGAGAGAGAGAGAGAGAGAGAGAGAGAGAGAGATATGAATGCAGAGTAAGCAATGAGGAGTAAGCCAGTAAGCAGCACTCCATGCCTCTTCATCAGGTCCTGTTTCTAGGCTCCTGTCCTCCTTGTGTTCCTGTCCTGACATTTTTGGTGATGACCCCTAATTTGTAAGTATAAGCTGAATATATATTATTTTCTCCCTAACATTTTGGTCATGGTGTTTTATCACAGCAAGAGAAATCCTAACTAAGACATGTTGGAACTAGGATATTGGCATGTTGCTGTGACAGACATGACCATGTTCTTGGCAGGATTGTGGAAGGATTTGAAACTTTGGGCTATAAAAACCAGTAAGTGTTGAGAGTTCAGTGAGTTGTTCCATAGGATGTTAGAAGATAAGAATGTTGACAGCAATCTGGAATGGGTGATTTTAGGTTGTTTCAAGTTGTCAGTGGAGGCTATTTATTGTAGTAGGTTTGGATATGTGATTACATATAAGTGTGTTTGCAGGTCACAAAATTAAAAGAGGAAACAGGAATGGAGAGGAAGAGTTCTTAAAGGCATGAAAAGCAAAGAGAGTGATAGAATACAATGCCATAGGAAATCAAAGGAGAAATATGTTGTGGGATATTTGTTTGCACTGGCACTCTAGGACTTCCAAAAAAGTTAAACTTGAATCAGAGGGCAGAGTCAGAAATTTCTGACCTGAATTATCCATGGATGTGTTGGAGGACCTAGGGAGTCAGATAGAGAGTCACAAGAAGAGGTAAGGAGGGGCTTGGAGAGATTTTGAGTGCTTTTCAATCTAGGGAACATGGGGAGTTGTGTCTGCTGATTGTTCCACAGCTATTCTTTGGATTTATCAGATTTTTATCTCAGCTTCTGACTTCTGAGTTTTTATTAATACTAGAACAACTAAGATAAACACTTTAGGGATAAACTGGTAGAAAAAGAATCAGCTGAATATTAAAGAGAAAGCACATGGAAAAGTATGGAAGAAGGAATGGATGAGGAAAAATATAGCATACATGTAAGAAAATGCAACAATGAAACTCATTACTTAGTATAATGACTAAAAACTATTAATAATAATAAGGGTAAACACTACTACTACTAATAATAATAATAGTAATAATAATGAATAATGAAAGCAGGTTCAGTTTCTTTTTTTTTTTTTTTTTTTTTTTTTTGGTTTTTCGAGACAGGGTTTCTCTATGTAGCTTTGCGCCTTTCCTGGAACTCACTTGGTAGCCCAGGCTGGCCTCGAACTCACAGAGATCCGCCTGCCTCTGCCTCCCGAGTGCTGGGATTAAAGGCGTGCGCCACCACCGCCCGGCACAGGTTCAGTTTCTATAATCGAAAGATATAGTGGGACTGTGTCTGGACCCTATGAGACTGTGTGATGGACTTTGAGTGTGTGTGTGTGTGTGTGTGTGTAGGAAAAGTCTACTCTTCCTATGTAATTAAGGTTCAAAGGAATGGAATGCTTCAGAAAGGCCACTGTCTTAAGAATTATCACAAATTCTTGGGATGCTATTGATTCAAACCTAGTAGAGGAGGAAAAACCTGGATTGTCAATAACCTAGTGAAGCAGGTACATAAAGCCTAGAATGTTGTGTGTGTCAGAGCAGGATGTATTTAAAATGATTGACTGGAAACTTTGATGGTCTATATTTTAATAAAAATTGTAAATAATTATATGTAATTATAAAATCTCAAAAGTTACATAAATTTGCTTAACTTAGATACACTTATTGAAAAAAAGTAATTCTTATTTGAGAAACACATCTCACCATTAAATACTGAAATTTATTAACTTATGTATATATATATATATTATCTTAAAAATTTCTGAAAACTTATATTAACATATATATAAACAACATAAAAAATTTAATATCTTTCCTATGTTTTAACTTTTGAAATTTCTCTTCTATATTTGCTTTTACTCACTTGTTTATCCAGATTATCATGTCCAGTCTGTTTTCTTTTCTACACAGTAAGAGTTAATATTCACTCTTAGTTATGATTGATGGTATTGAGATGATATCTCCAATGAGCCTAGCACAGACCTGCTTATTAAACTGAGTGTGCTGCTGTTAAAATTGTTTTGATAGTTATTCACACTCTGTTGCTCTCTGTAAGCAAATGAATGGGTATTTTACTTTTACAGAATAAAAGAGAATGATTCTCTTCAATCTGAAACATATAAGTAAAGAATGCTGTTTGTTGTCAGGATGAGTAAGAATAGCTGGTGTATGAAGCTAGAGGATCATAAAATCAGAAGAAAAAGATGTGCTTCAAATCCCAGATGGTATGCTACCTAGGAGAATTCTGAGCTGTAAGATTTATTTAACTCACTCAGAGTCATGACACAGACTGTTCTGAAAAATGGACATTAAACCTCCTGTTTAATGGCTCTGAGGACACCAAATGCTGCACGATGCACACATCGGATCAAAGATTTTCATTGCATGCATGGTTATAACATGAGGAAGCCTGACAACTTTTTAATCCTTCCAGTAAAGTTCAGCTTTCTTCCTTCCGTCACCCCTGAAAAAAATGCCTTCTTCTCTCTGTCATAATGGAACCTGTGGGTCCTCTCTGACATGCTTTAACCTTTAGTAGTTTATATCAGCTACTGTCTCCTTTCTTTTATTTACATGAACAATAAGTTTATATTTTATAGTGGGCTTTTCCTTGCTCCAAACACTGCATTTACGCCTTGATGACTTCATGGGTTGTGAACAGCAACTCACTCTGGCACAGGCTCCAAAACCAGGGTCAAGTTTGGCATCAATTTTCAGTCTTGGAAAATACGTATTAAACACAGTACATTAAAACTGAGGGTGGACCAGCAAGATCTCCATTGAAGGAGGTTTGCTGCCTCAGTTGCGGGCAGAGTGAACAGTTGCAGAGAGCCACCTCAGCCAAGGGCAGATGTCTGTGAGGCAGCATTTAGCCATCTCCACCCAAAAGGAAAAAACATGTATGGGCAGCTTTTACAGCTTAACTAGGTCTGTTCTCAAATTCCACAGGTTAACTTTTTATCCAGTTTTTCTTTCTTGTTTTCTCATTTATAATTATTGCTTCATGACTGCGCTCAAAAAAAAAAAAAAAAAAAAAACAATTTATGCACCAGTTCATATTGAAAAGCACTTTCAGAAGAATGCATCTAGTTGAAAATGTATCATACACTTCTCAATCAATATTTCTTTAACTTGCATCTTTCCTACAAACAAGGTCTTTCCCAGTGTTTTCCTTTAAAAATTTAAAAGTAAAAACAGAGAGCTTTTATGTTATGATTTATTAATTTCTTTCTTTTTGTTGTTCAATATTGTGCTTTTAGAAATGAAGAAACTGAAATACAGATTTATCTTTAGTGATTTTGGGCTAAAACAACTTAGGGAGGTCATACTGCTTCTATATTTTTTCAGTCATTTTCCCGCTCAACCTTCCATCTAAAAATCTACTAAAATCACAATAGAGAGGTACTGGGCATCATTTTAAGAAAATGTCTGATCTTTGGGATTTTTTTCCCCTCTTCTATTGAAAATAGCTTTTCATTCTAACCAGGCAAGCAAATAGGCTAACTACAGACCTTCACCTTCCATCTTCTCCTACAAAAGCAATCTCCCATGCTCATTCCCAGCTCTGTAACAGACCACCTGAAAACTCCAGAATAAAAGAAGAAATCAGTGCGACCCAACAAGTTATGCTGTATTACCCCTGTTCATAAATCTCTACTTGCAATTATTCATTGCAAAGAGTCATTGGTCTGGTTCGAGGCCTCTGGTCCCCTCTACACGTTTGATGCTGGGCCCCCACCAGGACTCTTCCTAGCATCCTGCTAGTACCCTATGTTGTGGAGGTCCTGCAGGTTTGTGGGTCCGATCCTTTCACGTGTTCCAGCACATCACAGATGGAGTGGATATTGGGGCAGACCAAGTCACAACCCTGGGTTTGGGCCTGGACAGCTATAGGGTTGGTCTACCAGAAGGAAAATGAGGACACTTTTTCCATGATCACAATGTCAGGGATGACTCACCTAAACCTTCCCTAACCTTGTTGGCTCTGTTGTGTGCCCTGGTAAGTGCAGGGCTTGCTTTCCCAAGTGTGCAGCTGGTGGGGGACAGGAATGGCTCTCCCACTCTTACCACACACCACAGGGCTATTTCTCCCACCTGTGTCCAATGATGATGAGTGGCGGGGGCCACTTCTCCTCTGCCCCTATTGTCACAAAACAGATGGGTAATCGGTATAGCTCGAGATGTTTTTTTGTTTGTTGTTTTGTTTTTTGTTAAATTATGAAAGCTTAATCTTAGTTTAGGCTTCTTCCTACCTAGCTCTCTAAACTTACATTAACACTTTTATATTAATCTAAGTCCTGCCATGTGGCTTATTATTTCTGCTCAGTATAGTACTTCCCACTTCCTCTTTGTCTGGATGGTGAATACAAACTCTCTTTTTCTCAGGGTTCCTATCTTTTCCTAAAGGTCCTATCTATCCTCTCTTGCCTAGCTATTGACATTTGGTCTCTTTATCAAAACAATCAAAATGTACCTTGGCAGAGACACATCTTCACAGTGTACAAAAAGATTATACACAACGCAGAGTGAGGAAATCTAGAGAATCATCAGGACATATTTTAAAAGCATGTACTTCACCAACTTATAAAATCTAGAAGATAAGGGTAATTTTCTGGATACTTACCACTTATCAATGTTAAATCAAGATCAGATTAGCAACTTAAACAGGCTTACAAATCCTAGTGATATAGAAGCTGTCATTGAAAATCTCCCAACCAATTAAAAGCCCAGGGCTGGATGGTTTTAGTGAAGAATTTTACCAGAATTTCAAAGAAGAAACTTCTTAATCCGTAATCTCTCCAGGACTCTCTTCGTGAACTATGTTGAACTTGTCAAAGGCCTTAATTCGTCCTATGGTTTTGTGTTTAAGTTTGTCTAGATGGTGGATTACATTTATTGATTTATGGCTGATGAACTATCTCTACATTTCTGAGATGAAGCCTTTTTGATCATGATGGATGATCTTTCCAATGTGCTTTTGGATTCAGTTTGTAAGCATTTTTATTGAGATATTTTGCACATATGTTCATAAAGGATATTGGTTCATAATTACTTTTATTTGTTGGGTGTTTATATAGTTTAGATTTGAGGGTAACTGTGGCTGGAGTGAGATTTATTATTAATTAATTTATTTGTTTGTACAGGACCTCTGAATTTTATATATGCTAATTTCATAGTTTTCCTCCTATGTCACTTTCCCAGGTTCCTGGTGTCTTTTCTTTCATTTCCATATCAGTGTTTTGTTTTAAATAAAAATTATAATTATCTTATAATTAGCTATAAAAAATAATATCAATTGGATTCCTGGAGCTCAGCCTGGTGATGTAGAGTAAGTAGAAAATTTCTAAATAAGGAAAAAAGGAAATAATATCACATTAACTTTGCATGTTTTTTTCCCAGAAATATCTTGTAAAGCTATAATTTAATACATCAGTTAGTATCCTCATATTTGACGTTAGAATAATAAATGTTTCAATCACAAAAATAATATTCATTATGTTCCTTTTTATTGAGATTCATGCATGCATATAATATGTTGATAAAGCATATCCCCTATATCCTGATCTTGAATTTCTTTCTTATCTCCCAACAATTTTTTTGTGACAACTTCTTGTGTTCTGTATTTTTTAAAGCCAGTTGCATTTATGTTGTCTGTGTGTGCATGGGTGTGAGAACATCTATATGAGCATGGACTTCTGTGGGAATGTATTTCTGTATGCTGTGAATATGTGTTTCTCTGATTGGTTGATAAATAAAGCCATTTGGCCTATGGCAAGGCAGCTTAGAGGCAAGTGGGGCATTCAAAGAGACAGACTAGAAGAAGGCAGGGGGAGATATACGCCCACAGTCCAGGGAGTAGCATGCAATGGCACACAGGTAAAGCCATGGAAACATGGCAACATACAGATTAACAAAAATGGGCTGAGTTTAAATGTAAGAACTAGTCAATGGAAAGCCTGAGCTAATGGCCAAGCAGTTTTAGTTAATATAAGCCTCTGTGTGTTTACTTGGGTCTGAGTGGCTGTGGATCAGGCAGGGCACAGAGAACCTTCCATCTGCAATGGACAGCTTTTCAGGTACTACACCCATGAATAAAACTCACTCAGTAATTATAATTGATACTTTTAAATGTGTTACACCATAAGCCCTTCCCTTATCTTTATCATGATTTTATGTGCTTTGATCCTAAGCAAATCTTGGATCTGCAGTCAAAGCAAATGTTAGTTCATGTGTGCAATTGTCCTGCCATGTCCAGTGCATCAGTTGTTTATCTGTGATAAAACCCCATTACAAAAAGTGACTTCTAAAAGAAAGAGTTTATCTTGGCAATTTGAGAGGAATGGACATCTATCTTGGTGGGCAGGCATGGAGGCAGGAACAAAAAGCTAGGAGATCACATCTTCATCTTCAAACATAAACCAGAGTGACTTGTGAGTACATTGAGACTATATACTCTTAAAGTCTCCCCCAGTCATACACTTTGCCAAACAAGTCCACACATTTTGACATCCCTTAACAGCGCCCCTCAACTGGGGACCAAATATTCAAAATATATTGTCTGTAGAGGCCATTTCTCATTCAAATCACCACATCCCACAAGTCATGTTTTGCTGCAGATTTCCACTACTTCTGACTTTTACTATCTTTCTGTTTTCTGTTCCACAATGATCATTGTGCCAGGCAGCAAGGACATATAACATAGTTGTCATATTTATAGCTGGACATTCCATAGTCTCATTCTTTGCTTGTTGACCAGGCATAGGTCTCTATATTAATTATCATAGACTGTAAAATAAAGCTTCTCAGATGAGGCTTGAAACATGGAGTAACATATGAGGATAAGATAAGAACTTAGAGAACAGTGTAATATTATGTCAATATATCAGAATAAGTATGTTTTGTTCTGCTTTAGGACTTGTGACTTAACCAATCATGGTTTTTAGCCCAATTAAGAGTTCCAACAATGGGTTATGTATTATAGAGTGAGTTTTAAATCCAATGAGAAATCAGTGGGTCTGTTTTGACCAGGCAGTCATTATCATAGATCACAGATTCCCAAATTAGTAAGATTTTGAGTATTTTCTTCAACAGTAGAATAAATAGAAGTCCTCATTGCTACAAACGCTGTTCAGTGGGTATGAAACTTCTAGGCAAGTGCTGCTTTGATTTCTCCATGTCCCATGACCCAAGTATCATGTAGCAACCATTGTTCCATTTCTGTCACCAATTCCCCTTAAATGCTAGGAATTATTTATCTCTTTTATATGTCTATAATTTTGTAATATCACAACTGTCATAGAAATGGAATCACACAATGTTATCCCTTGTAGTTGGTATTTCTTCCCATAGAGTAATTGTTCAGAATGATGCTATCATTTTTATACTTGGAAGGTATCTACATTTTTTGACTGTAGTTATATAATTCCACAGTATTTCTGGAAGTTTAGAAAACACATAGAATTTCTAAATTAATTTCACAATAAATCAACAGTTGTTCTCAATGTCATAATTTATGTAAAGTATTTGATAGAAATTATGGTTAACAATGCCTGCCTGGAAATTTTAATTTATGAACTTTTGTTAGTTCATAATTAAAGAACTAACATTCTTTAGTTATATTAAACTAAAGACATTGCATTTTCTTTCAGGTTTTAGATACTATATTTGATTCATATTTGATATGGAATTTAGTCAATGATTTGTCTTGACCCTGCCTCTACTGCCAAATACCAATTCCTTGACATTTAATCATATTATTTAACTTGATTTCTTCTCTTCATCTCAGCTGCAGACTCCTAGAAATCTACTAATACTAATACTAGAAATATATAGTAAAGTATAGATACATGCTCCTGTAATGGTTTGAACACTTTGTGGTCCTGAGAGAGCAGCAAATGGTCCCTAGAAACCAAAAATTATATTTTAATATCCATCAGGAGTCACATTTCATCTCTACTATTGAGAACTTGGCAAACAACTATTCAGAGCAATTTTATCATACTGAGCATTTTTTTTTTTTACTCAGGATTCATGGTAGTTAAGCTGTGAAGCCTTTGGTCTGATGTTCTCCATTCAAATATTTGCTATGGAATTTTTATTGAAATGTGACTGTGATTAGATTGTTTTTGCTTTCTAAAATACATATCCCTAATAAAACAATTAATAATATTGTGGGTTAAAAAAACAGTCAAATTTATCTGAATTTTGCTTATGTACACACACACACACACACACACACACACACACACACACACGTACAAACACACACACACATATATCAGATCATTCAAGGAGGATGATAAAACAGTATGTGTCAGATGTTGATATATTCATAAACAACTATATGCATACAATAACTATTGTTATTTTTATCAACACCTAATCTATAAATGTAACATGAATCTTAAAAGGTTTTATTGATGAAAACAAACCTGAAGCCATTGATGTGAATGCTGAAAGATCTGAGAAGTAGAACAAGCTATAGCCTCACCTCACCAATTCCTCAGCTGATCCTGTTTCTTCAGACTGGAAAGCTCTGAGTCCTCATCCAGAATGAATCTCAGCTGAACTGTTACTCAGAAGCCTAAAAGCTTAACCAGCCCTAGTTCCTGGTCCTCACACCTTATATACCTTTCTGCTTTCTGCCATCACTTCCTGAGATTAAAGGCTCACTTCCTGGGATTAAAGGCATGAGTCACCATGTCTGGCTGTTTCCAGTGTGGCTTTAAACTCACAGATATCCAGATGGATCTCTGCCTCCCAAGTGATAGGATTAAAGATGTGAGTACCACCATTTTCTGGCCTCTAGATCTAGTGGCTGTACTGTTCTTTGACCCCAAACAAGTTTATTAGGGTGCATAATATTTTGGGGAACACAATATTACCACATTTCCCCCTTTTGTCTAAGATTAAAATAAAAGCTTATAACTAATACAAGAAAAACTATATCCAATAAGTATTTACAATATATACAGTCAAGAATTACATTAACATTTGACAGATTCAGATGAAAAACTCCATTAATATATAACAATGTCAAGTCTATTATTATTTGACAAATTCAGATAAAAATTTTCATTACTTATCCTATTTAACAAGTAGTTTCTTTTTAAAAGTAGATTCAATAATTGACCTTTTTATCTTATCATATCCAAATTCTATCTTTTTTTCTTTTCATACAAAATTCAATAATCTACCTTTCATAATTTTTATATCTTCCCCTTTTTCTTTTTAGAGTAGATTCAATGATCTACCCATTTATTTTATTATTTCTTTATCCTTTTTCTCAGAGTAGATTTAATGATCTACCTCATATAAAGTGATTTTTCCTAATTAAATACTGTGTTCAAATGACTAAAATTAATGTGTAGACAACAAAATTTTTATTTAGATATTATTAGAACAGCTCCCTGAAAGGAAAATAGTTACAACACCTGAAACATATTTGAAAATAGTTTATAGAAACCTTAGTTTTCAGTTCTTCCCCCTAAAACTTTTAAGACTCTATTATTATAAAGAATTTAATATATTTTCATATTTATAGTGGTATGTAACATTTAATTAATGTGAAATTATTTGATCATATATTTTTACTGTTCAATATTTTCATTTTATTTTTACAGAATCCAGCCTACATTTCTGAAGCTCATTTCCAAGTTTGCCAAGCCCTCATGCTATCAAGGATTATTACAGTCATTATAACAACATTTCCTAGATGAATTTTCACTTAAAATGCTATTGCAATACTGTGTTAAAAGGGGTTTCTTTGATCAAACTTCAACAAATATTCTGAGCATTTTTGGGAAGCATCTTGCTAGCTTGGTATGTCTCATGAGCATGATTTCAGTTGAAGGGTATGCCTTAGGGAGAAGGATTTGAAAGAGACATTAAAGAACAAATTGTCTTTCTGCTCTGGCATCATTCCATTTGTCTTTCATCTAATCCTAAAGAAATTGATACTCGTATATTTCTGAAGATTTTGTGAGAATTTAGATCATTGCTGTTCTGGCTTAATCTTATTGTTTGTCATCCCCCTAGGTTACTATGAGTCCCAAGAGAGTTCAGAAAATTGAAATAGTGAAATAATACCAGTTGAAAAAATGATTGCTATTACAGGGTATTAATCTGTAGAGTTCAAACTCATTAATCTAGTTCACCCTTGTCTGAGAGCTGAGAAAACACAAAGGACAATGCTACTGAATAAAGGGTCAGATTGAACAAAAAAGATGAGGCGATATTAAAACCAACTCCAAGGTTACATTATACATCAAAAAGGGAATTGTACATTTTTCTTAAGTGTTGATTTTGCTTAGCATGGAGTGCTGGTCTTCCTTGAGACCAGATTTAATTTCTTTTGTTTAGGATGCTTAAAACTCAGTGATGAAAGTATCCAAAATTAAATACTACAATATTCCTGAAGGGAAAAAGTATGAAAGACATAATATGAGTTTTCCCATTCTAGTATAAATCTTCAGCTTCCCTTAATATTATAACCAGTTTCCGTGTCATTTCATCCTTTATATTCTGTGTTCAGATGTTACTCCTTAGAGATCTAGACATTGGTATTGAGGATAGATGGCATTTGTCACTGTAACAGCTGTGGCCATTTGGATATCAGGAAAGACATTTTTCAAGCACTGGTAGCTCTAGTTGGCAGGTGAGTCCTCGGTGGCTGTGTTGAGCCATGCACCACACTGGGACAATGACAGTGCTATAATTGCCTATAATGCATCACAGAAAATTTCCATGACACTGGAGAAACAAATTCATGGAGATTGTGGTATTTCATGTAAATTGACTATTACATTTGGGGGAATAAAAAAGTAATATGATGAAGCAAATATAAAAAAAATTATTTGTTCAACATAGAAGAAATATTAGCTTAATATCCAGTGCTAAATTTTTGTAGAAGACCAAACTGTTATGAATAAAGAAGGAATGAGAAATTATATGTGTCTTTGAGGAAAAATAAAAGCATTTAATATAGAAAACTATTCCTTTATGTTTAAATACCAGATTTGAAAACAAATGTCTAAAGAAATATATTTGGGGTAATGGTCATTTACTTTGCTATATATTTGACATAAAATTTCTCCAAGGATAACAAACATATTATTTAAATCTATTTAATAATTTATACTTTCTTCAAAAAAAGAGGGAGCTCTGAATTTTGTGTTTGGTAGGACAAAATATCAGACCCAAAGTATGAAGGAAATATATTACAAATGAATTGTTGTATTGAGAGGTTTTGAAAAATATAATTTTAACAGAAATACTACATTTTACCAGAATTTTCTTACCTAACTTCTAAGTATAGAAAGTTTGTATTTGAAATATCATTTGCTTTACTTTTTCCAAAAAATATCTTAACACTTCTTAATGTGTATATGTGTGTATGTGCACGTATATCTTGATGCCTATAGTGGTCAAAAGAGGTTGTCAAATCCCCTGGTGCTAGAGTTACAGGTTTTAGTTAGCCATTAAATGTAGGTACTGGGAACTGAACTTTGATCCTTTGAAAGAACAGCAAGCATTTATCAGAGATGGGACACTTTTCTAACTAACCAGTTTCACTCATTATCTTAATAATAAATGTAATGTATTTTTAATTGTTTATAAATTAATGCTTCTAAAAGTAGAGTTGAAATATTTCTAAGAAATTATAAATTATAGTGTTTTATCAATATTCAGGTTCATAGTTAAGATTAACAAATTGTAAAAGGAAATTTTACATGCAAGACTGAGGTCATTTAACATTTTGATAAAACTAAGTAAGAAAAATAGGAAATGAAATGAATGAGTGGATATGTGATGGTATAGGAGAAAAGTGAATGTTATTAGAAATTTCTTTTTACTACACACATTTATTTTTTCCATGCACATTTATTTAGTATTTCTTTCACTTTTCATGTTAGTAACTAATTACTCAGAAAATAAAATAGAATGCTAATCATCAGATTTATTGGTCACTTCAAACCGAGTTGTTTTTCATGTTTACTTCCCTGAAAATAAATTGGTTTTAATAGTTGAGCTGACCATGATACCCTGTGGGGCATGGACATATTGAAACTATTTACAGATTTCATTTTATTTTTCCTTTACTTTTCCAGCATCCATCAATTTTCATGTACACTTTCTTTCTGTCTCTCAAATTAGCAGCATCGTTTTTTCATTTTTGTTCTTATAAAATATTAGTTACTTGTATGTATATGATTTCTGAGATGAATGCTTAGAATTGGGTAAACAGTTGGAGCCTCTTTTTGGGGGGAAGATTGTTTCACCCCCATTTCTTTATTTCTTAGTTGCCTCTAGTTCTTTTTCTAGGTTTGAGGCCCCAGGAGATTGACCTTTCAATGTCAGCATGTCTATGGAGTCTCTGGTTGTTCTGGTCATGTTTAGGTAGCTATGTTTTTGATGTGTAATGGGTGTGGCTGCCTTGGCATTTCTAGAAGAGATGATCTCACAGCAGGCTTTCTGTCCCTTGCTCTTGTGCAATTGCATTGTAAGTGTATCAGGTGGGGCTGGACACCATACAGTCACCTGTTCTCCTTAATTTCTTTAATGGAGGCTGAGAACTGCACCTACCTGTACATATAAGGAAAATCTTAAAAATGCAGGTAGGAATTATGCTGGCTTAGTAAAGTGGCATTTGTACATTCTCCTCCATGATTCATGACATCATTTGATCTGAATAGTTAGCTAGGTTTTCAGTGCCATGCATGATTTCTATATTGTTGAACAGGACCTACATACAATTAGAGAACTGTTAGTTACTATCAAGAGATGAGCATCATAGTTTCACTCTTAGACTCTTGTGCCATGCAAGTTGTTATTGTAGTGCATAGGCATATAGTTAGGTTGGATTATTGGTTGCTTTCCTTCTCTGGAAATTTGCATGCACTTTCTGGTATTATGAAAGCCAGACATGTATCTTGAAACCTAGAACTGCAATCCGACCAGTATTGTTAGTTTTGTTCTGGATTGTCTTGGCTCTCTAGGTAATTTTATTTTTGAGACAGGTTTTAGGGTAGTTTATGTTGTTGCTTATTCATTTTTGTTTGTTTGTTTGTTTGTTAATTCCTGTGAAGAATATGAAAGGGATTTTGATTGGGACTACATTGCGTCTGTAATTTACTTCTGCATGAATGGGCATTTTTAATGTGTGAGCATGGAATGTCTTTCAGTTTTCTACTGTCTTTCTCAATCTCTTCCATCTGAGACTTAAAGTTTTCATTGTAATGATCTTTCATCTCCTTGGTAAGACTTACTTGTAGATATATTTTTTTTTTTCTTGGAGGCTAGACCTCTTAGCAATATTGTTGATGGCATTTTAAAATATCTTGGGCTTTGTAAGTGGGTTTTGTGTTCTGCCACTTTTCTGAAACTGTTGATTGTTTCTAAAACTTTTTAATATAAATTTTGGAATATCTTATACATAATATCATATCATCTGCAAGTAGGGATAGATTTTCTTCTTCCATTTCTGTTTGCATTCCTTAATTTTTTTCTTATCTTATTGCTTCAGCTAGTATTTTAAGACCAGTGTTGTAAATGATGGTGGTAGTGGGTCTGTCCATTCCTGACTTTAGTGTAGTTGCTTCACACTTTTATTCATTTAGGATGATGTTTGCTGTGGGTTTCTACAGCATTGTTTTAAGGTATGTTCTCTCTAGTTCTAAACCCTCTGAGACATTTTTTAAGTTGAAACTTTATTTTATATCATATTCAGATATTAATTCAAAGTGAACCAAAAGACAATACTGGAACACTATAAAACAATTAGAGGAAACATAGGGATAAAACCTTTTGACATTGGGAAAGTTTTGCTCACTATTATAATACCAACACATTCGCCTCTTATTGTTCGTTTTGGCGATGTTTTCCACAATGTTATAGTGGAATTGTGGATTACAAAAGAAAAAACAAGGTACATTGGACTTAAAAATTGAAAATGTATGCATATCAGAAAATATAAACAGTGTAAATGTAACAATGGAATGGGAGGCAGTATTTACAAACACAATTCTGACTAGGGTGAAAGCCAAGAATATATAAAGAACTCCTTCAGTTCAACAACAAACCCCAAATTGCCTAATTATGAAGTAAAGAGGAACAAAATGAAGATGCCCACTCTCACCCTTCGTTTCAAAACAGTACTGTAAGTTCTAAGCAGATCAATTAGATAATAGAAGAAAGGTAAAAACAGTATAGTAGGAAAGGGAAATAATAAGTTGTTTTCTGATAGCATAATCTTATGTGCAGGAGTCCTCATGACTGCCAAAAATCTTAGAATTTATAAAATTAATTCAGGAAACCTGTAGGACACAAAATTATCACACAAAAATCAGTAACATTTTATACATTGATAATAAGCTGTGACAACCATGTTATAATTATGCAAATTATTTTATTTGTGGATTTACATATGTTGAACCAACTCTTCACCAAGATACAGCCAACTTGGTCATGATGGATAATCTTTTTGATGCACGCCTGTACTTAATGAGCACGTATTTACTTATTTTTGCATCTATGTTCATTAGGGCTTTGGTCTGTAGATTTTCGTTGATGGTATCTTTACCTAGTGTTGGTACTAGAGTAATACTCGCTTCATAGAAGGATTTTAGGAATGTTCATTCTGTTTCTTTTTAATAATTTAAGGCGGATTGCATGTAAATGTTCTTTGAAAGTCTCTTAGAATTTTTCTCTGAATCTGTTTGTACCTGAACTTATTTGAGATGGAAGGAATTATATTATTCCTTCAATCATCTCATTTATTATGGGTCTACTTAGGTTATTGATTTATTCTTAGATTTATTTTAGTGGTTTGGATGAATCTAGAAAATTGTCCATTTATTAAAAGAAAAGACTTTACAACAATGGAATATATGATTTTAAAGATCTCCTTATAATATCTGAATTTCTTTGCTGTCCATTTTAATGATTTTCTGTTCATTTTTGAGTCTATTAATTTAGATCCTATCTGACTTTCTTTTCTTTACTTTGGCAAATGGTCTGCCAATTTTGTTTGTCTTCTCTAAGAACCAGCTCTTAGACTCGTTGATTCTTTGTATTGTTTCTTTGTTTCTATTTCATTAATTTCTCCTCTGATTCTCACTTTTTTTGTCATCCATTGAGTTTGAATTTGTTTTGTTTTTACTTTTCCAAATTCTTGATGTACATCAAGTTGTTTTTTTTCTCTTTATGATTTTGATTTAGGCACTTATATTTATAAACTTTAATGGTACTACTTTTAATGTATCCGATAGATTTTGTTATTTTTTTATTTACATTTTCATTTAGTTCCAGAATTTCTTTCTTTCACCCCTTCATCATTAAGTAATGAAGGGATTAATCTCCATATGTTTCTGTACATATGAGAAATTTATTTGCTGTCAATTTTAAGTTTTATTGCATTATGGTCAGAGAGGATACCTGGAGTTGTTTTAAGGAGAATTTCATGAGCTGTGAAACAGAATGTATATTATATGGTGTTTGGTTTAATATTCTATAGTTAACTATTAATCTCAATTGATGTATGATGTCATTTAATCATAATGTTTCTGTTCTTATTTTTGTCCATATTATCTGTCATTTGGAGAGAGGGCTATTTAAATCACCTACTATTAATGAATAAGTTGATATTAATTTGTTTTTATGAAATTGGCTGCACTACAATTTGGTGCACATATTTTTAGGACTATAATATCTTCTTGGTTAATTTTCTCATTGTTAAAAGAATGAGGCATCATTCTAATGTCTATTGTTTAGTTTTAGTTTAAAATCTGTTCTGTCAGGTATTATAATAGTGACACCTGTTTTGCTTTTTGTTCCTGTTTAATTGGAATAATTTTGCCCATCCTTTTACTCTGTTATTTGCATCCACAGAACTATTCTTTATGACTTTATAAAATCAGACAAGGTGACCCAGTTTACTAATTAGTTAGTTGTTGCAGAATATTATTTTAAGGTGTGTTACTTTTGTTTATATTGCATTTGTTTAACCCTGTGAAGCTGAATTACTATCCCTGTGTAAAATACCTGATGATCTAATTAAGATCTGCATGGCCAATAGTGAAGAAGGAGAAAGGATAGGCAGGGCTGCCAGGCAGAAAGAATTAATAGAAGGAGAAATCTAGGAGAGGCTAGATCAAGGAGAGAGGGGAGGAGGAGGACACTAGGAGCTAGCCACCCAGCTACACAACCAGCAACAGAGTAAGAAAGAAAGTTCTGGTCCAGGCGGTGGTGGCGCATGCCTTTAATCCCAGCACTCGGGAGGCAGAGCCAGGCAGATTTCTGTGAATTCGAGGCCAGCCTGGGCTACCAAGTGAGTTCCAGGAAAGGCGCAAAGCTACACAGAGAAACCCTGTTTCGAAAACAAAACAAAAAACAAAAAACAAAAAACAAAAAACAAAAAAAAAAAAGAAAGAAAGAAAGTTCTATAGAAGTAGAGAAAGATAAAAGCAAAAGGCATATGGGCTAATTCAAAGTTAAGATAAGCTTGGAAGAAACAAACCAACCTAAGGCCGGCCATTCCTAATTATGAATAAGTTTCCTTGTGCGGTTTATTTGGGAGCTGGGTGGTGAGCCCTCCAAAAGAGCGAAAACAAACAGCAGTATTTACTTGATTTTCATTTCCTTTTTAAGATGAAGTCTGTCCAACCATTACAGCTTTTGTAATTTAGCATCAACTACACAAATACAATTTTGAAAAATATTTAGGACATTAAACTCTTGAAATAAATATTCCTGTATCATCAAGTACACCTTGCCAGTATATTCCAAATTTTGTTTCTCAGAATATTTTACTTTCTGTTGTTTTAATGTTAGAATAACAAATTTAGAGCTCCATGGTTTAGCTAAGGTACAGATAGGGAGTGTAAATACTCACTAATTGGTCATATTTTTCATAAATGAATAGCCTTCAAAGCTTGTATGACATTAGTGACAGGCTTGAAAATGTGAAACTAGAAGAAAATGCACTTTGTCCAGGTGGGACTGGCACTGACCCTTCTATTCTTTAATCAAAGACATCCCATGTGAATGGGTTTTTGTACAAACTTTCTTGAAATCCATGAAGACATGCCTTACAAATTAAAACAAATCCTGAAAACCAGTTCACTTGGAGAAACTTATTATCTAAGGCCCAGGCACAGAAAACAGAATTCATAAGTCCTCACTTTAACTCAATATTTCTACACATGTCAATATATGTAAATACAAAATTGAAAAATTATAATTAAGCCTCTTTTTTGTTCCTTATACTCCTTACATTAACAAAAAGTAATATAATATCTTCATCAATGAATACTTCTGAATAAAGGAATTAATACAACTTAAGGTTCTTAAAATGATGACTGATAATAAAAAGAATATAGAATTCTATTTATTTATTTATTTATTTATTTATTTATTTATTTATTATTGTCATACTGTTTTGTTGTCCAGGCCACCTGATGTAGCCTTGCTCTAATGGTCATCTTGCCTCTGCCTTCAAAGAAGTTATTGCTACAGGTATTTGCCCTCATGTCTGACTTAACTTCCTTCATTACATTACATATTTATGGAGAGCTGAATTAGTATTTATATCAATCCATCAATATATTGGCCATTTTTTTTCAAATATTTTGCAAAGGTAAACATCATTGCAGTTGTAATAAAGAACATGTATATATATTATATATATGTATGTATTTAAATTATCTGAATGAAGGTGCATGTTATTTTCAAAGTTTGTTCCTTCCCATTGTACTCTTCTAGTGCCTTAATGATGTGGAAATATAATTGACATAAGAACCTTCTGCTGCCCAAGCATAAATTGATGAGACTGTATCACCACCGCCACCCCACTCACATGCAGAAAATGAGTGCCAAAAACAAGAATTAACTTTTGCTATTCTAAGCTGCTGTGAATTTAGAGTGTTTTGACCATTAGAATAGGAATTGGCCTTTTCAACAAAAGTGTGACTTAGCAAAATAATGGAAAACAACATCGTTTCTACATCATCTACAATAAAGTACATCCTGCTTCATCTACAATCAAATTCATCCTGCATCATCTACAATCAAGTTCATTCTGCATCACCTATGAGCCACATGAATTCCACAAACCCCTACCTTTCATCAGAGAATTGTTTCCTATTGCTCTTCACATTTTAATGGCAGCTGACTATTGCCTAGTTTGATCTCATTACAAATCTATACTAGCTGTTTTCCACAGAGCTGTTCAGAAGAATATCTGGAATTTGCTGTAATTATATTCTCTGATATGTATTTTCTTCAAAACAAAAGTTAAATGGCAGTTCTTTACTCGCTATATTAAAATATTCTGTTTTCTACATAGTTTCCAATGAAAACATGTCCTTGCTATATAAGGGCATGTTTTTAATTTTTTTGAGGGTGAAATCCAAGCTTCAGAAAATAGTACCCCTTAATGAAATTAGTAGAGTGTAATGGAACTGGATGTTGGGTAACAGAAAAGCTCTGGGAATACAGAAGAATTCCAGAGCAGGGACTGTATGCAAGAAAAGTTATTGGAGCAGCCTTCTAAAACCCAAGATTTTGTGCTTCAGTCTGCACAGAGGAAATAATGTAGATGCTATGTGCAACAAAGTCCACAAAGACATTGTCTTTATACTGAAATATCAATATGCTAGGGCCATTAAATAATTAAATTTAGATTTTAGAGTCTGTTTTCAACACCAACATGTATGTTTTGCCTCCCTTGAGATCTACGAACTCTTAATAACATTTTGTTTACCATGCTTTTTTGACTTTTTTGTTGTTGCTGTTGCTGTTTGTTTTTTGCTTGTTTTTTTTTTTTATGTTTGCTGCCATCAATGACTGTCATTTATATGTACTTATAGGCAAGGACTTTCTATAAAGGACTCTAGCATCTCAGAAGGATAATAACTAGACTGTATAAAAAACAGGAAAACATCTACTAAATAAGTGGGCAATGAACTGATTTCAAAAGATGAAGAAGAAAAAGCCAATAAGCACATAAAAATGTTCAACGTTCTTGGCTCAGCTGGTTGGTTGAAATATACTTATTTTCATTCTATATCTTCTTTGTTTGGTTTCATCTTCTTTTTTGTCCTTTTCTCTAATATTTTAGTATTTAATTATTCTAATTGTTACTTTTATACAACTACTGCAAATTTGTACAGTACCTGTTAATGGAGTTTTATCCTCTACCTCCCTTAATAGACCTTCATAAATCTCCCCCATTGTTTTGCATCCACAAAAGCTTCTCTCCTACATCTTTGCATTTCTAATTGTTCCCCCTTCCAACCGGTGCACCCTCCTTCTCCAGCATACTGTATTCCTTTTCTCCTCTTTTGCCTATTCTTTCATCATTTCACTACTTAAATACTGACACACCCAGTTCTAAATAATAACCATTTCCCAACCAGTGCTCTAAAAACACTGATCTAAATCACAATAAGTATAATGCAAAAAGGTCTCAGACAGCTAGGCAAACCCAGTATTGCCAATGAGATGGTATTGGTGTGAGTGTGTGTGTGTGTGTGTGTGTGTGTGTGTCTGTGTGTGTACATCCTACTATGTATTCCTTGTAAACATCTGTAGGAAGCACATCCTGCAGTTAAGACATCCCTCTGGAAGGACTCACAAGAAACAAAACAAGAAGCATTTTCCCAAATAGAGTTGAGGAAAGAGAATATAAAACTGGAACACAGATCCATTAAAACACATATGCAAAATAAGAAAAAGAAATATGATCCATTTACTCACTCTAGTTCATTCTCAACTTTTCAAATCCCTTCATATACTGGAATCAAAAGCCCCAGTGACAGCTAAATTATCTGAGGAAAAAGATCAAAGTCTTACTTTCAGAAAGAATTAATGGAGATATAAAAGAATGAAATAAACAGATGCATGCCCCCCCAAAAATGTGAGATTTTGACAAGGGGTCCAAAGTAAATGAAAAAGTTAGTAATTTGGAAGAGAAATTCTAAAACATGAAGAAAAAATTTAACATGGAAAACTGAAACATTGAAAAAGAAAGAAAAAATGTTTAATCAAATGGGTACCATATCAAAAATCACAATCAATCTGCTCATGCAGAGATAAGTTGGGAGCATTAACATGGTGTGGGCAGGCTTGGTTCTGGGGAAATACCCCAGGCAAGGCCAGGATATGAGCTGCACATCTAGTGTAGGTCTGTGAATGTAGAGGTGGATGGGAGTGAGGGGATCTGACTTCCAAACTTTTAATATCCTTGTACTTGCCTCTCCTAATTGGAAGCCAACTGCCACACAATGCATGATCTTAATTTGTTTTTAAATTAAGTTTGTGAGTATTTTAATAGGAGTTTCTATGCCTATGTTGATCAGAGAAATTTATCTGCTCTCTTTTTGTTGTTTGTGGGAGATGGAGGAAGCCCTGTATATGTGAATGTATATGGAGGGAAAGAAGTCTTGAGTGAGTACGTATTGTTGACAACAGCCCCTATGCTCCAAACACATAGGGATGAAATAGGCTTCCTGGAGGAGGCTCCTAGAATTCTCAAAGCCTTCCTCCCATCCATGTGGATTTTGACATATGGCAGTGTATGCAAAAACTAGTATCTGCAACTTCCTCTTCATGGATTACTGCAACCTGAGAATTCTCCCCTACAAAGACCTCCTATTGAGACTTTGGGGGAGAAATGAGGGAGAGCAATGATAAAAATATCTGTTTATAATAATAATAATAGATTTTCTATTAATTTTACATACTAACCACAGATTACCCTCACCTCCCTCCTCCTGCCCCCCCCCAGCCCTCCCCTCAACTCCACCCATTTCCACCTCCTCCAAGGCAAGATCTCCCATGGGGAGTCAGCAGAGCCTGGCACACTGAGCTGAGGCAGGTCCAAACCCCTCCTCCCTGCATCAAGGCTGCACAAAGTGTCCCACCATAGGCACTAGGCTCCAAAAAGCCAGCTCATGCACCAGGGATGGGCCCGATCCCACTGCCTGGGGGCCCCCTTAACAATTCAAGCTAAATGACCTTCTCACCTATCCAGAGGGCCTAGTCCAGTACCATGGGTGCTCCTCAGCTATTGGTCCACAGTTCATGCATTTCCACTAGTTTGGCTTCGTATTTCTGTACATTTTCCCATCATGATCTCGACGTCCCTTGCTCATAGAACCCTCCTCTCTCTCATCGACTGGATTCCTCGAGCTCTTAGAGCTCAGCCTGGCACCCAGCTGTGGATCTCTGCATCTGCTTCCATCAGTCATTGGATGAGGGCTCTATGATGACAGTTAGGGTATTCAGTTATCTGATCACTGGAGTAGGCCAGTTCAGTCACCCTCTCGACTATTACCATTAGTCTAAGGTGGGGTTGTAGCAGGAATCTTAAAAGTTCTTATTAATAAAATCAAACCCGAGGCGAGTTATTGGGGTCTATGCTGGTAGATCAGAGAGACAGAACAAGCCACAGCTATCTCACCTCGCCGGATCCTCAGCTGGTCTTGTCTCCTCAGACTGGAGGCCTCTGAGTCCTCATCCGGAATGGGTCTCAGCTGAATTACTGCTCAAAAGCCTGAATGCTTAGCCAGCCAAAATCATCTAGTTTCTGGTCCTCACGCCTTATATATCTTTTTGCTTTCTACCACCACTCCCTAGGATTAAAGGCTGGCTTTCTGGGATTAAAGGCGTGTGTCACCATGCTTGGCTATTTCCAATGTGGCCTTGAACTCACAGAGATCCAGAGGGATTTCTATCTCTGGAATACTAGGATTAAAGGTGTGAGTGCCACCATTTTCTAGCCTTTGTATCTAGTGGCTGTCTGTTCTCTGACCCCAGATAAATTTATTAGAGTTCACAATATTTTGGAGAACACAATACCACCACATGGGGTCATCCTTGTGAATTCCTGGGGACTTCCCTAGCACTCTGTTTCTCCCTATTCCCATAATGTCTTCATTTGTCATGGTATCTCTGAAAGAGATATCTTGACAGAGTGTACTGTTTAGGGAATGGAGAGAAAGCTGCAACCAGGGAACACCCCAAGAACTCACAAGATTGTCCCCAGCTAAGACTCATAGCAATGGTGGAGAGGGTGCTTGAACTAGCCTTCCTCAGCACTCAGATTGGTGTCTACCCTAATTGTCATCATAGAACCTACATCCAGTAACTGATAAAAGCATATGGAGAGACCCACAGTCCAGCACTTGGCCAAAATCCTGGAGTTCAGTTGAAGAGATGGAAAAAGGGTTGTAAGAGCAAGGGGCAATCAGAATCATGATGGGAAAAACCACAGAAATAGCTGATCCAAGCAAATGGGAGTTCATGGACTCTGGACTGACAGCTGGCAAGCCTGCATGGGAATGAACAAGGCACTCTGAATGTGGATGAAAGTTGCATGGCTTGATGTGTTTGTGGATCCCCTGGCAATGGGATCAGGACTTACCTCAGGTACACAAACTGGCTTTTTAGACCCCATTCCTTACGGTGTGATGCCTTACTAAGCCTTGATGCTGCGGAGAGGGGATAGGTCTGACCACAACTTGGTATGACAGCCTGTGTGGATTGACCAAGGGGGGCCTTACCCTCTATAAGGAGGGGATGGAGGTGGAATGGGGATAGGTGAGGAAGGAGCAGGAGAAGAGGAGGGAGGGGGATCAGGGGTTGGTATGTAAAAAGGAAAGAAAATTTTATTATTTTAATAACAAAATTATATTAAAAAATCTTTACATGAAAGAATTGGAGATATTATCTCAGTGATGTTATTTTCCTACAGAATGTGTTCATTTTAACTTCTAAACACATTATGACAACAGACTTCTCTAACTAATTTAAAAGTGAACTGGTATTATTTTGGGCCACTACTAAATATATCTGATGGCTTTGTTGTTGTTTGTTTGCAAACCAAAGCTACTCTTCTAAGAAATATGTCCCCACATCAACCAGGTAGTCTTCATAAATTCTGCACAGGTTTTTATCTGTTTCTAGATGTGTGTACTTTGAAGATAAATTTACACCAAATGCCAACCTGTTCTCCAGGATAAAGTTTTTGCTGCTATTGTAGCTTTAAATGACTTCAAATATCTCTTTTCCGTCAAGATTTCTAGTTGTTCTTAGCTTGAAGGTTGATCTGAAGCCAACTACTCCACCACTGCTCTAAAAAAAAGTTTCAAATGACTTATTTTTAAACATGAAACGTGTAATATGTCTGATTTGTTTAACATACACCCATCACCAATGAGTTAAAAAGTATAAGCCATCATAAAGAATTTAACTCCATGGATGCAGTAAAACATTCATTGAGAACCACGATTTGCCTTAAACATTTTAAACTAATAAAGACAAGTTTACAGTTTCATAAAAAATCTCTTTTTATTCTCAACAGGGAGTTAGAAATAAGAAAAGCCAGAATTTTTGCACATTTGAAATTTAAGTCATTGGATTATTTTACAGTGTTGCTGAAATCCAAGTTATAAATAGAAGCATGAATGAAAATATTTGAACTAGAAATGAAGGACTAAACAAGTTAAAACAGATTTATCTAATAAAATAAAACATTATTCAATTCCAAAGTCATTTATGAAATAGTTACTTTTGCAAGCTATTCAAATATGTACTGTTGAAGGGGCTATAAATTAACTTTTATCCCCCTTGTATTATTTGTTATTCATTTAGATTGAATAATTTTACCTCTATATAATATCACAAGAATATATTTTATTTTCATTACTGAAAAATTCAATTACATAAATAAAGTCCTGGTGTAACATTTTTTATGCTGTTAGGGTTTGAAATAACACATAATTAGAAAGTTTTCATTTGAGATGAAGAGGAAAAATGTCATTTCCCAGTGACTTGTTAGCAACATCCTACTTCCAAGTTATGTTGCATTTGCCTTTTGCTTGAATAACACATTAGGCAGATTTAGCTGGCAAAAAAAAAAAACCTCAAATAATTATATTTCATTTCATCTACTCAATTATTTAATTGACACTGTCATGAGTCAATAGATTAAGACAAGTCGTAATTAATATGAATGACAAAATTTTAAATTATTGTACATATGGTGCCCACTGTTGCAATAGTGACTTAAACAACGTGGGAGTAACAACTACTATCAGCTTTAATTGAAGTCCCTCTTCACAAGCTGAAACCCTTATCTGGAACCAGTGTTTGATCAAGAACCTGTGGCACAAGAAGTCATAGTACTAGGGGAGAACCTACTACTATCATTCTGCATAATGAACATAGAGTGCTAAACCAACCCCTAATACCTTTTCTTTATATACACATAGATTCATAAATCTCTCAACACTCACCATAGAAGCCTCTGTACTCAGTAGATGTTAATTCACAATGAGACACACAACTGACTGATGATCAGAGAATAAGAGACTTGAATGTTCAGCCTTAAATGGAACATATATAATGCACCTCTCCTCCCACAGCTCAGAAATCTTTGAGGAAGAGGAAGCAGAAAAGAGTATAAGAGCCAGTGATAGTAAACAAATACAATGTCCTCTTAAATAACAAGAGAGTCACAGGTGAGAACTCACTTTGGGCTGGACAGGGCAGCACATGACTTTGATCCCAGCACTCAGGAAGCAGAGATGAATGGACCTCTAAGGACAACATGTTCCACAAAGCAATTTCCAGGACATTCATGACTACACAGAGAAACCCTGAAACCTTGCCTGATAAAACAAACAGAAAAAAAAAAAAAAGAAAGCAAACAAAAAGAACTCAATGCAGTTACAGTAGCATCCACAGACCTGTATAGGCTCAAGTTAAACCAAATCTTACTATGGAAAGGGAAAAAGGGAAAGTGTATACAAAATACCCCTAGCCAAGGAATTATGGGGAGTTGATATATGCTGAGAAAGGGGCAATCAGTTTTCTGACACTCATCCTAGGGGTCCATGGTCCATGATCCAGTGGAAGGACACCCATTCGTGGATACATGGACAGCATAAGCTGGATTTGAGGTATGAATGAAAAAATAGATATTTCTTTTTTTTTTTTTTTTTTTTTTTTTGGTTTTTTGAGACAGGGTTTCTCTGTGTAGCTTTGCGCCAGATATTTCTTTATATACTTTGGAAATCAGTCCTCTGTCACATGTGGGGTTGGTGAAGGTCTTTTCCCATTCTGTCTTTTTGTTTTATTGACCATGTTTTTTGCCCTACAAAAACTTCTCAGTTTCAACAGGTCCCATTTATTAATTGTTGTTCTCAGTGTCTATGCTGCTGGTGTTATATTTAGGAAGTGATTTCCAGTGCCAATGTGTTCAAGAGTACTTCCTACTTTCTCTTCTATTAAGTTTAGTGTAACTGGGTTTATGCTGAGGTCTTTGATCCACTTGGACTTGAGTTTTGTGCATGGTGACAGGTATGGATGGATCTATTTGCAGTCTTCTACATGTTGACATCTAGTTATGCTACATACTTTCTTTTTTCCATTGTATAGTTTTGACATCTTTGTCAAACATCAGGTGTTCATTGGGTGGGTAGCAATGTGGGGCTAAACCTGTGAGGAATTGATGAAGAGTGAACATGGTCAAAATTATTTGTATAGAATTCTGAAAGAACTAATAAATATAGAAAAATAACTATTTTTCAATTTGGAATTGATTAGCTCCGCTCAAGAATTTCATTAAATAATTATTTATTAATTATTTGTATAACATTTCATAACTACATGATTCAAGATTACAAACATCTAAGCCCTATTGTTTCATATGGAAGGAAAGGAGGGAAATGTCTCATTCAAAATAATTAAAATAAATAAAAAATAAAATATGTATACTTGTATGCCTGTGTGAGATGGAACTGTGTTTTTGTTACTGTATTTTTTTTCCATATTGACAGGTCAAAATATATTTACCCTGAGTGGTTCTTCATCAAAATTAATTGGTAATAATTTATCTTTTTCATTACTTTAAGTTTTGCATTTCTGACATAATTTCATTTAACTTATGCTCAGGAAAATTACATTTGATTTAATATATTACTTAAGGTTTATAGATTGAACAATTTTCTGAAAATAATCATAGCAAAACTAGTGTATACACCCAAATTGTTATATAACTTCTCATAACCATTTAAACAACCAATGACACAAATGAAATCAGAATGAAATTCTAAAGATTACTATCATTAATTTATTTTATATGTTACTAAATACAATTTTGTGACAATAAATAATAATAAAGATCAATTATCTAGATGGTACCAGGTAATTAATCAATCCCAACATGTTAAATAATGAATTTACTTGATGATGGTGCATGTAATAAATAGCAGCATTTTATGTATTTATCTGGAAATATAAGTAATAAAATAGTAAATCATCCATCAATAATTATGGTACAGATAATAACTAAGTAATGCCATTAATTACTACTATTTATTATGTATACTTATCATGGAGTTGATAATCGATTGCTTAAAGAATGTCTTTTAAAACAAAATTTACTCAAAATTGCCACACCAGTAAGAACCCTGCTTTATTTCCTCTCAATCTGTATTTACAGGAGGTGTCTGAGACATGAGGCCTGTATCTTTTTATTATGTGCCACACATTCATTTCGCAAAACTTATTTGTATGTATTTATTGAATAAATCTATCTGCCTCCGCTGATTAAATTTTCTAATCAAATTGCTTAGTTGGAAGTGTAATTAACTTCATGGGCAACATTCTCACTCCATTTGTTGTGGATGCCAGACCTATATACTCATAATAACATTGGTGTTTTTTTTTTTTCATAAAATCTAAGAAACTGAGTGCAATAATAAATCTCTCCATATGTGACTCTGCCATTTACTGCTACAGAGTTGGGAAGTAGTTTTTCTTGGATGAAAGTTGAGAATTAGTTTATTCCTTGATGAAGGCCAACTTCAGGTATAACTTAAAAAATGCAGACACCCAAATGGTAAGAGTATTTTCTAAATGGAAAATACAAATATTCACAATAACAGAAAGTATATATTTTACTATTAAAATCCTTTTGCAATTAATCCCTTTCTTAAAGAGAATTTGTTTGTGTATGGGTCCAGAAAAGTTTTTGCAAGCATGATTGCTCTTGTTAGGGAGTTGGCAAGCAGAAAGCAGAAGAGTTGTTCACAGGCTTTTGCTAAAGGACTTTTATCTAACGAAAAAAGGAAGAGAAAAGGGAGAAAGTGAATATGGTATCAGCACTTGCATGAGTCAAGCATTTATGGACTTTCTCCTCCTTACTATGCTGTCTTAGCCGTGGACAAATGCCATATCCCATTAGGGAACTTGGCTATGTAAACTGGACACTCTCCAAAGCCTCAGTGTGTCAAGATGAAAAATAAATAAATATTGGAGCCAGGATGTTACACATCTTATCTTCTGAGAGCTGTTAACTCAGAGTTACCATATGTTGTGGCTGTTTATGGTTAGAATGGTCAAGATCATTATTGGGAATCTTGAGCCTCAATGCTAATCTTAGTGTCAGGAATTCTGTTTCACAGCACGTCTTCTGCAGTCAGGTCTTGGCAAAACTTCAAAGCTAGCCTTCAAAGTCAGAAAGATTAAAACTGTGAAAGCTTATTTAGATTTTATTAAATGGTATGATTTAGCAGATTTTGGGGTCTCTTGAAGCATTGTAAGCCATCATAGAGAAAAAAGTTAATATATGAAGCTATGTTTCAATGGCACAATATTAATTTTATATAATATTGTGTTTCAACTTGAATTTCAAACACATTGGGATTTCTCTAGGATAGAGAACGCATGATGTTTGTTTGCTTTTAATGTAGTCATTACTTCTCATGCTGAAGTATATAGTCAGAGGGTCAAATTATCCACACCATTTAAAATTTACTTAAAAAATTATGTGTGTGTTTATGTATGAGTTCATGCCATGAATGTACAGGTTCTCACAGAAGCTTAGAACTGGACAAAAGACTCACTAGAGTTATAAGCTGCCCATGTTGGATGTGGAAAACCAACTTGAGTCCTGAGAAAGAACAAGCACTCTTAACTTCTAAACCATCTCTAGCCCCAAAGAGTCTAGTTGTTGTTATTATATCATAATAATGAACGTGGGCTGCTTTCTTTTCACAAATGGCTGGAACAATAGGTAAAACAACATGAATGAGGCAGGAGACTGAAGTTCATAAGTGAACAAACATAGGCATATGACTAACATATAACTCCTAAAGGCTACATTTATAGGACACTTGGAATTGAAAACAAATATACATGTTATCTCATTCACTTCTACTCAGCATTTAGCTCCCAACATTATTAGGAAACATATAGTTTTATTTATTAATTTTATTTTATTAGTTTAATAATGTTTAATATTTTTAAATTATATATATTATATTAGGAACATTTTCATCCCCTCTTCCATCTCCTTCTTAATCCATATTCACTACTGTATTCCATACCCTCCCAACGTTGTGTGCTCGTTTATTTATGAAACCCATTGAACAGTATTACTTATACAAATTCAGGTATGTGGCCAGCCACTGGAGTGTGTTGGACCTACCTGTCAATGCCTACAACCTTAAAATGAACTAATTCTATTTCTCCTGGAAGCTATCAATTACCAATAGCTTCTCAGTTTTGGGTGGACATTGTTCCTATTTTCCCCTCTTCATTGTGGGATTTTGTCTCTCTTTAGTTTGCCCAGGTCATATGCATGCTGCCACAACTGCTGTGAGCTTATGGGTACAACTACCATTTTTATCCAGAAAACACTATTTCCTTGTAGTCATCCACACTGTCTGACTCTTATGGTCTTTCTGCTGCCTCTTTTTTTGCAACAATCACTAAGCTTTTGTAGGATGAATGTATGATATTGACATCCTGTTGAGACCAGAGTACTCCACAGTTACTTATCCTCTGAGTCATGTGTGGGTCTGTGTCATTCACCATCTATTGCAAAAAGAATCTAATGGTGAGAACTGAGAAATATAGTAATGCATGGACATCATGATATGTTATTAGGAGATGATTGAATAGTATGTCTTATTAGCCCAGTAATCATAGTGGATTCTTCTCTAGGGTCTATGACTTTGGAGCTGTAACATCTTGTCCCAATAACTGTGAAAGGAATGAAGTCCATCTTTGGAATGGGCTTTAAGTTTATATCTAATATTATCTATGTTTCTTTTGTCATTACTTCAATATGCATATTTAAACATTAGACAATGTAAATGTTACAAAGATAGTATTTATTGAAGAAAATGGTAATAATAGTTTTAATAGAAGAAAATATTTTTATCTTTTTATGAGAAAGAAATACTTTAGGCTGATTAATTTTTTTCTTTGCATGCTTTTTTTATTATCAAAAGTATTTCTCGTTTTGATGTCTAATTTCTTGAGTTCCTTATATATTCACATCACCAGTGAGGCTACCTGGAAAATAGGAACCCAAGAAAGACACGGGGATCACCCAATCATGGAGAAATGGATGAGATCTACATGAACAGCCTGGACATGAGTGGGAGCAATGGAGGGCAGGGGTCGAGGGAAAGAGAGCTTGGGGGAGCGGGAGATCCCATCTGGATCAAGAACAGAGAGGGAGAACAAGGAATAGGAGACCATGGTAAATGAAGACCACATGAGAATAGGAAGAAGCAACGTTCTAGAGAGTCCCACAGAAATCCACAAAGATACCCCCACAAAAGACTACTGGCAATGGCCGAGAGACAGCCGGGACTGACCTAGTCTGGTGATGGGATGGCCAAACACCCTAATAGTTGGGCCAGAAACCCCATCCAAGGACTGAGGAATCTGGATGCAGACATCCACGGCTAGGCCCCGGGTGGAGCGCTGGGAGTCTAATTAGCGAGAAAGAGGAGGGTTTATATGAGCAAGAATTGTTGAAACCAAGGTTGGATAAAGCACAGGGACAAATAGCCAAATGAATAGAAACACATGAACTATGAACCAAAGGCTGAGGAGCCCCCAACTGGATCAGGCCCCCGGATAAGTGAGACAGTTGATTAGCTTGATCTGTTTGGGAGGCATCTAGGCAGTGGTACCAGGTCCTGGGCTCATTGCATGAGTTAGCTGTTTGAAACCTGGGACTTGTACAGGGACACTTGGCTCAATCTGGGAGGAGGGGACTGGACCTGCCTGGACTGAGTCTATCAGGTCGATCCCAGTCCTCGGGGGAGACCTTGATCTGGAGTAGGTGGGAATGGGGAGTGTGCTGGGGGGAAGGGGAGGGGGCAGGAGGGGGAGAACAAGGGAATCTGTGGCTGTATGTAGAACTGAATAGTATTGTAAAATAAAAAAAAAAGAAAAAGAAAAAAAAGTATTTCTCCTTATATGTAGTTAGTCCTATCATATCTCAAGACTGAAACAAGACTATCCTCATTTTTGTTACTGAACATTTTAGTATGTATATACACTGAACATGTCCATATAGAGAATTGCATAACATGAATTCACAATTGCTGTGCTTACTTGTATAAGACTTGCATATGATCAAGCCAGTCAGCATTCATGCTGACTCATGGATGAAGAAGGGGATCATGAGGCCTTACCTAGGGCAGAAGATCTATTTGACAGTTGATGGTTGCTGGGGCAGGGGTTGGGTTATGTGGCCACAGCTGCGCTGTTTTTATTCTACATGTCCTCTCAAGTGCATACATATGCAAGCAGCATCAGTTGGACCTTGTGTATAATTAGTAGACAAAAGATAGAGGGTGGGAAAGACAGAGAGAGAAAAAAAAGAGATGTGGAATATTTCTTTAAACTTTGTGAATATATGTCACTGTGATTGGTTTAATAAAGAATACTGGCCAATAACTGGATAGGTAGATGTTAGGTAGGAGAGCCAAACAGAGAACTCTGGGAAGAAGAAAGGCAGAGACAGGAGTTGCAAGCAGATGTAGAGAGAAGCAGAATGGGCATGTCATACTGAGAAAATGTACCAAGCCATGTGGAAAGACATAGATATGAAATATGGGTTAATTAAAAACATGAGGTAACTAGTAACAAGACTGAGCTATTGGATGAGCATCTATAACTAAAAATAAGTTTCCACGCCAGTTATTTGGGCACTGGTGGCTGGAAAAGAAAAGATCATCTACAGAGATATAGAAATGAATATGGGAGAGAGATGTGCTGAGGGATCTAGGGGGAATATGAGAGGAATATATATATATATATATATATATATATATATATATATATATATATATGAAGTATTTTTTAAAGATAACATTAATGAAAAAAAGTATGCAAATCCCTGATAATATGAAGCTTGTGGTGTTAGTGCTTGGTGATGTTTCATAAGATGCTGCCACAAGTGTAGCTAGAGTTTTCCTGCCTTGCCCACAGTCAGGACAAATCTTTGTCACCCGCCAGTCCCAAAGCCGCTCAGACCCAACCAAGTAAACACAGAAACTTAGATTGCTTACAAACTGTATGGCCGTGGCAGGCTTCTTTGTAACTGTTCTTATAGCTTAAATTAATCCATTTATATAAATCTATACCTTGCCATGTGGTTCGTGGCTTACCAGCATCTTCACATGCTGCTTGTCATGGTGGAGGCTGGCAGTGTCTCTGATTCAGCCTTCCACTCCCCAGAATTCTTCTCCTCCTTTTCCTGCCTATACTTCCTCCTGCTTGACTACTGGCCAATCAGTGTTTTATTTACTAACCAGTCAGAGCAACACATTTGCCATACGGAATATCCCACAGCACACAAGAAAAGATAAAATAAAATTTCTAGAAAATTGTTATACTCAAACATTAGAAAAAGAAGAAGCTGTTTGTATGGCGAGACAAGGTGACAATGGGGCACCCAAAGGATGATGCTCAGCCAAGCTGGCAGGAAGCCAGCAAAAGAAATAATACATGTGAACAGATGCTCTTCTTAGAGATTAAAATAACAAAAAGCCTCTCCAGGGTTTTGCGCTGTTGTTTTTAATATCCCTAATTCATGATCAGGTAAAGAGGAAGAGGCTATCCCATTGCTCTGGTGCAATTGATGGCCTGGACAAACTGGATTTTCATAGCCTTTTTGTAGTGATATGGAGACAATTAAAAATAAAAATAGGAAGGAAAGAAGGGAGGGAGGGAAGGAGGGAGGAGGGAGGGAGGGAGGGAGGGAGGGAGGGAGGAAGGTTAACCAATTTACACTATAGCATTGTTGAAAGCCATTTAAAAATGGTGCCTATTGTGAATGTCCTTTGCCACTGCAGCTTCATCTATGATGTTTTTATCATTTCAGGGAAAAGACTGGAAATTAGTCCCATAGTACTTTTAAATGACGTTTGACCTTTGATTCTGAAAGCAGAAGATGAGATTCCTTACCTTCTTCCACCCACAGGTGAATAAACACAAGCATCCTGTACCATTTTGGGAGATTTTTGATATTTAAATGGCATTAAGTGTTGCTTTCAAAGTGTCTCTCTCCCTCTCTCTTGGAAACTGCAATGTGATGCTGAATATGGACATTTCTTTCTATTGCTGCATTTCTGGATTGCTAAAAAGTAGCCTATTGTTTACCTCCCCAGTGCATTGGGCAGATCTCCAGGCAATAGTTTTCAATCCTCTTATGCTCCATTTTCCTGAAGTAGTTTCTGTTTTATTACCAACATCTCAACCTTTTCAAATGAAATCCCAGGCCACTTAATGATGTAGTAAATCAAAGAATTATGAAGATATATCTTTTCTTTAATTTAGTATATGGAATTTATTATCTTGTCTTTCATCACCTTAGCAAAACACCTGTATGATGTCATCTCAAAAGAGGAAAGGTTTATGGGACTCCTGGTTACAGAAGTTTCCATTCATGGCTGGCTTGGACCATTAATGTGGTGAGGCAGAAAATCTTTGCTAAAGCAGCAATGGCTTAGAGTTGGAGATCATGCCATAAGAGAGGTTCCAGGGATTCACTGTTGAAGATCTTCCAAGATGTTCAATCCAAGTTAGGTCTGAAATTTGGATATGGTACAGGTGGGTTAGGGTGGTGTAAATGGGCTCAAGGGATTTGATCTGTGTATAGGCCATGTAATCAGGTCTAGGTCTGTAAGTTAAAGAAGGTGTAGGAATGCTTAGATTCAAGGAGTTCAACAAGGTTGGTGTGGGCACAAGTTTTCTTATACTGCTAGACCTAGAGTTTGGATTTGGTGGACCTAGGTTGATGAAGGATGAATTGGCTGGGCTGGCACATGGTATCTAGTATAGGCCTGCCTGAAGGATAGCAGTAGTGTACATAAGACTTAGGAGAATGGGCCTGGAAGAAAGCTGATAAACTTAGACCAGGTTTGTAGATTGGAAGCAGGTACAGGCAGACCAGAGTTGATGGAATACACTAGGATAGATCTGGACATAGGATGTGGGATATAGGTTAAGCCTGGGTGTTCAATACAGAAGGGGTGCTGAAGAGGTGTAACTGGGGTAGAATGAATGTAGGTATCCTTTCTTAGATCAAAACCTCAAGTGATATCATAGTGGTCCATGATAAGGGTTGGCAGCAAGTACCATAGGAATGAAAGTGGCTTGGGAGAAATGGTTGAGGAGGGCAGTGGGAAGAACTAGAAACCTGCCTTCAGATCATATGTTGTGGCTATTGGGTTTCTCGTTAGTAGGTGGTCAGGGGATTGAGTGAAGACCCAGGAAAGAAGATGAGCTGGAAGGAGGAATTTAGGCTGGCACCAGAAGTAGGTGTTTGGGGACCCTACGACTGGACTGAGCAGAATGGAGGGAAGAGAGAGCACAGTTACCCTAAGGAGGTCCGTGCTACAATGGTGGTGGTGGAGGTGGAGTCCCTGGTTGGGAAATGGTCTGGCTTTGCTGTGAGTTCCAAAGAAATGGAGATGGCCTAGTAGGAGTGGCTGCTGGGGGCAATGGTGGCACAAGTCCATAGAAAGGGCATTTATAAAAATCTAATGACACAAAGCATTTGGTGGACATTCCCTACTTGTGTCAATGAGAGATGTAAGAAACATGAGATGCACTAGGCTACTGGAACATGCTGGAAATTTATAGTGTTTTTATTTTTCCAAGTATAAAGAATGTATTTTAATATAGTGATCAAGTGCATATTAGAGTAAATTCATTAACTCGCAAGAGATAATCATGAATGGCAATTCTTGTGTAGCCTGTAATCTAATACATGTACTATATATATATATTTATAACTGGTCAGTGTGTTAGATTTGTTTCAACCAGTATTAAAATGAACATGTAATGCATTGTGCTATGATATTGTAACAACTGAAACCATACTATCAAACAGAAGATTTTAACTCCATTAAAACCTCATGTGACTAACATGATATATGTAGTATTCAATGGACAGTGATTGCAATGAGACACATGAATATAAACACAACCAGAATATGGTAGTGCTTTGTTATTTAATAATGATATTATATATAATAGTATGTATTAAGTGAGACTTCTTCATTTTGTGATTTTTAATTGCAAGTTCCGAAAACATGCATAATATATGCACATTGATTATACACTTATTATATATATTATATATTTTTTTCCTTCTAATTTTGAAGATATATCATAGATTACTTCTCTAAAATTACAAAGGAAATGTTTATTCCAATAAACTAATATAGTATAGACACATATATATATATATTAATTTGGAAAATAAATATTTAGTAAAATAAATGTGGTACAAAGGCAGATTATTTATTTGAATTACGCCAATATTGTAAAACTCATTGAGGTAAATTTTTGTCATGTTTTCGATTTGTATTTTATTTCTAGACATAAAGTGTATGATGAAAATAGCTGATGATTCCAGCTGTGTGATTAAATAACAAAAGAGTTCTTCAAGTGCTAAAGCCAAACAAATGCTATTGATAAGTAACAACATTTGGGTGTTAGCTTACTTAGCAAATATATGAAAAGTCATCTTATTAACTTGTTTAGAACATAAGTTATCTAAGTTCTTGACCTCTTTTAGCACCCTTACAAATTAATGAGTCAGTTTTATTTTAATTATTAAATTAAATAATGTTCTCATGCTACTTGAATTTTTCTAGCAAATCATACTGAAATAAAAATATTTAAGAACAATAGAGTTTAGGCAGGTATCAAATTTTAAAAAAATTATTAGTTAAAATTAATATGACAGTCAGATATGTGAAAATATTTCTGAAAGGAAATTTCTTACAGAATCATTTTAAATAATGTCTACTGTCTTCTGGAAGGGCATAAGGGATATTATGGGTGAGCTGATTTTGCACAATTTAGAAGATTGTGCAGGAAAATGAAGCTCTTGGTTGTGGTCTAACAGACTTGACATTTTAGTAATAAGGAATTTAAGTATCAAAAGTGTGTGTAGGTGTTTATTTAAAGACAACATAAGAGTTTCCAATCCAGAAGAACAGCTGCAACACTTGATTATTCTGTGTAGGAGAAAGAAGCCTAGTGGAAACTGGACATGGTCCATTTGTGTAAAGTGTAGCTGAATTAACCATCCCTACCCTATCTCCACTTTTGGGGGGGGAGGTAGCAGGGGAGGGTTATGTTTGAAGCACTTTCACATTTTCTTGTGAACACTGTCAAATTCTAAAGCAAAACCTAACATAAAATTATAGCCTAAGATTTAAACATAATGTAGTCAGAAAAATACATTGTATGCAGGTTCAAGTGAATACCATGGGCAAAATGAAGAAAAAAAAAATCACCCAAAGATTTCATCTTTTAACCATCTTTGTCCTAATACACTAACAATATATTTAAAATGAAAACATAAGCATAAGAGTTAGATAGAATCTTGCTAACATATTTTAAGAAAGCTATTGGTTTGGGTATTAATGAACTGATAAGAAGGTGTATGTGATGCTTTATTAGAACAGCCTACTGACATTAGCACAATGTTCCAGCTTACTGCAGAGACTGCGTGGTAACCCCCATCCTGAATTTACCCCCTATCAATGAATTCAGAGTTATAGGCACATTCAAATGAGTGCTTTCACCATTAAGTTAACACCACCAGGGCTAAATGGTTTTATTTCACTTAGTGAAAACTAGAATAATGCTTATACAACAGATGACATGCAAGCACTTTACACAGGTTACTAACTCAAAATGTCTGTTCAGATAGCAAGGGCAGTATCTCCATGTTTCAACTGTTTGACACAATGATGGATTATTTATTTACTGAACAGCACTGGTGGCCAGAAAATCTGATTTCCATGCATGAAATCCATGAAACCCCAGTCACTGAGCAGTTTCTTTTACACATGGCAAAGGTCATTCATCAGGGGATTTTCTCACGTTTTGTGTGATTGGTCACGCCTCATTTCCTTCAAGAAAATATGATTTCCCTAAAGTATGTGCATTTTAAAAGACTCACAAAAGACCTAGAAAGTTATTTCCTCTCTGTTTCTGATAACCACAGAATCCAGAGGTTAACCTACAAAAAAAAAAAAAAAAAAAAAAAAAAAAAAAAAAAAAGACAAATAACTGTTACTAACTGGGAAATATATTTAAAAGTATCATTAGGGAAGCCTTAGCTAGCATATTCCAGGTACAAAAGGGCTGCAGAATTAGACACTTACCCTTTCCATTTGCCCTTTCAGTGCATTCATACTTTAAAAACTATATCTCAAGACATACCTTTATATATTAGAAGGATTTTCTTCATATAATATATTTCAAATGCATAATCACTGGGTGAATAATCATCATTTTGATTTTTCACTTAAGAAATTAATGAGAAAGAAAAATAAGGCATTAATATTTAGGATAATTTCTAAGAATGATATAATTCAGACATGATAAGATCAAGAGCAACTTAAAGAGTACTGTTTGAGGAGAATAAAACTAATAATAAATGGTTGTTAGAAATTTAAACCAGCAAAACATAATCCTAATATTTGAATTTAATCATAATTATGAAGTATTCTTTGGGTGGCAGTACACCAATATTTTTGAGAGGTAAAAATCTCCAGCTCTCTCAAAAGGGACAGTTTGCTGTTTCTCTGTCTGAGAATAATAGCAAAACCTGTAGCTTTGCCACTTAGATATCAGCTCCTTGCTCAAGTCAAGGCAAAGTGATGGAAGGTCAAAGATCACTAGTGCAGTTGAGAAAGCTTCTAAAGACAGTGACTACAGCAAGCAGGGAGAAACACTGAGGATGGGAAGGCTGTAGTGATGGAGAAGAATGGAGGCAGAGATCAGGCGATTTCAGGGAGCCCTGCTGTGAACTCACTGAACACAGCATCAAGGCCCAGAGCAGATACTTTTAGGTCCCAGATAATTTTGAATTAATATTGAGATTTTTTTTAACAACAAGACAGTCTCTGTTTATAAAAAATGATGCCATCAAAAGCTGTCTCCACTAACTAATACTAATATAATTTGTTTCCTAACTTTAGTTTCTTAAGTAGTAAAACATTTCTTTTTATAGCTAATACTCCTTGCATATTTATTATACAGTTTTTGCCTGACATTTTTGCTCAATTACAGTGATCATTTCTATGCATTTTTACTGTATAGTTTTAATTTTTTTTTTTATTTTGCCCAGATACATTAGTTTCAAAGAGAACAAAACATTGGATATCTTTCCACTGGTAATTTAAAACTATCAATTTAAATTTATAATTAAATAAACTGGTACTTTAAGCTATGGTAGTATGTTTGTATTATTATTATCAATTCTCAAAAGAACATAAAAATAAAATGAATTATTCTCAGTTAATATTTTAATTTGTTGCCATGAGTAATCTTAATTCTGGACATGTTTACCTTTGCCAGTATAAAAGTAAAGTTTATTTCTGTAATTATAGGTTGTTGTGGATCAAAAACTCCAAGGACCACCTGACAAAACAGGAGTCTGTGCGTGAGAGTCTTGTTAAGCCAGCTGG